>NC_051432.1:5588471-5662527 GCF_001649575.2 Kryptolebias marmoratus
GGTGAGGTGTTCTGGGCACGTCCCACCGGGAGGAGGCCCAGAGGAAGACCCAGGACACGCTGGAGGGACTATGTTTCTCGGCTGGCCTGGGAACGCGTTGGGATTCCCCCGGAGGAGCTGGCCCAAGTGGCTGGGGAGAGGGAAGTCTGGGTCTCCCTGCTTAGGCTGCTGCCCCTGTGGCCCGACCCCGGATAAGCGGAAGAGAATGGATGGATGGATGGATAGTTTAAAATTAATAATAAAAGACCGAAATAATTACTAGGGTCTCTTTTCCGTGATCACTCTGAAATGTGACGTATCTAGAGCCGAACACAGGAACGTGTAAATATCAAATACAGACAGTGTGTTGGTGAAATGGTTCAGTGTGTCGCAGTTAATTGAGTAAAAAACTACAGCTGTGTCATTCTTCAGCTTCAAGAAGGA
This sequence comes from Kryptolebias marmoratus, assembly GCF_001649575.2. Lineage (NCBI taxonomy): Eukaryota > Metazoa > Chordata > Actinopteri > Cyprinodontiformes > Rivulidae > Kryptolebias > Kryptolebias marmoratus. The sequence continues at coordinate 5,588,895 of NC_051432.1, forward strand.
CAAAGTTTCAGGGATGTGGTTAGTTTAGCTCCTGGTGGAAATTACAACCAAAAGTCTGGAGACTGACTGTGGACCACCTGAGATACAAACCTTCAATAGATGAACCACCACCTATCGGACCGGCACCGGTCGCCTCCCGCTGTCCGGATAGGAAACTTCTTAAAGACTGTGTGACATCATTATAAAACTTGGGGGTTCCCCTTGTGAAATATGGGACTCTGGTCTTTTTTTTTGGTCTGGAGTGATTCTGTCTCGAACTAGTTTGTTTTCAAACCTGTTTTTTTGTTAACAAAATTGACTTATTCTGCTTCCATTTTCCCTGATAAACACTGCGACAGTAACCTCCTCAGTGTCCTACAGTGGTCTGCCACAGCTGGCCAAGCCTCCTTCTACGTCATCAACCAATGAGGTAACTCCGCCTACACAATCAATCAACAAGGTGACCTCACGCTGTTCTCTTCCCGCTCAGGTGCTGATTTGTCGTAACTACAAAGGCGATGTGGACATGGCAGAGATCGACCACTTCATGCCTCTGCTCATGCAGCAGGAAGAGGAGGGCCTCCTCAGTCCCGTAATGTCTCACGGCTGCGTTCACTTCCTGTGGATCAAACACAGCAACCTCTACCGTATCCTCACCCTGACTTCTTGATCACTTATTTACAGCCACCTTTTTTTTTTTTTATCGTAAACTTCGATGTGTTTTGTTTGAAGGGAAGACTATTTGACCTTAAAATGAAAAATGTAGAGCTGTAATCCTTAACTCTCCCTGTAAACAGTTGTTGCCACCACAAACAAGAACTCAAACGCTTCTCTCGTTTACTCATTTCTCTACAAAATAGTCGAGGTTAGTAGCACTTGAAGTGTTTCAGTAAAAATTAAACATGCTTTAAACATTTACTATTGAACTCCACATATGGTGCTTATTTATTATAAATCTGGAAGCTGCTCATTTTGTCTTTAATTGTTGTGTTACGCAGGTGTTCACAGAGTACTTCAAAGAGCTGGAAGAGGAGAGCATTCAGGATAATTTTGTGGTGGTTTATGAGCTGCTGGACGAACTGATGGACTTTGGATTTCCTCAGACGACTGACAGCAAGATCCTCCAAGAGTGAGACTTGTTTACACAGATAAATGGGTGAATCGGTTCAAAACGTCGTCTTGTATCACGTCCTGTCGTCTCATGCAGATACATCACCCAGGAAGGCACCAAGCTGGAGGTGGCAAAGAGCAAGGTGCCGACCACGGTCACCAACGCTGTCTCCTGGCGGTCAGAGGGCATCAAATACAAAAAGAACGAGGTCTTTATCGACGTCATCGAGTCCATCAATGTGCTGGTAAGAGAACGAGCGGGAGTGAACTGTCCTGTAGAGGTGCAGCGTGTCGGACGTAGCAAGATGGAGTCGAACAAGCTGCGAAGTGAACCCGGCTCTTCAGTCTGTCTGCTGTGGCTGCTGTAGCTCGGACCAAAATAACATGAGAAAATATGTCCAAGAAATCTCTCTAACAGACTGAGACTAATAATACCAGGAGCAAATCAGCCTAATCAGTTTGTGCTGATAATTTGTTAGCCTGCTAGCCACTTCATTAATCCAACTTCCAGCTACACGGTGTGATCTGTCTCTGAAATCCACCAGAAAATTTAACATTTTTAGCACATTTGAAGCAAGGTATTGAGACAGAATATTATTAGACACTGAAATTACACCTTCTACCAAAGTATGGAAAGTCAGTCTGATTTAAAAGCAGAATGGAAGTAACTTAAAACTAAAAACAGCATATCGCCTTGCATGTCAAAATTTCAAACAAAGATCTCACATAATCTGTTAGTGCTTGAAGTATGTGTTGTGAATGACTCTCAGCTACTACCATATCAAATTTCAGCTCAGTATCTGTAGATTTTACTGAGTTACAGACATTTTTGTTTTCCTTACGGTCAGTTAGCTGGGGTGGCCATCTTGAATTGGGTTGACTCCAAAAATGTATCAGTTGTAGACGTACATCTAATTATTACTTTCTGAGAGTTTCAATAAACTCAGTGGTTCCTGAGATATTTTGCTAACAGACACATGCATTTACATGCTCTCCCACTGCCACCAAAGGTGAGCGATCATTGGAAATAAAGGCTTGCCTTCGGGAAAAAACGAATAACGGTTAAAATAAATGAAATTTCTGTCTTTATCAAAAGAAATTCATGAAGTCACATTTAAATATCCAACAAACTGGCCAAATGTTTATGTTCACTCTAAGAATTCATTAGGTTACAAGTATATTTATTATTTCAAAGCGGGATAATTTGGGGGTTATTAATGCTGTCTGTGGTGCTTTGGGTTAAATAGCTGATTCTAATGTAGCATCAATAAATTACCAAAGAAAAAGAGCAGTGTTTGTGTGTGTTGCTCAGCTGACTGAGTGACGTGGTTCTGTGTTTGTTCGCACGCAGAGATCTGCTGACTGCAGATGGATTTTACTGCCAGGTGTGAACAGCTGTGCCTATAGCTGTCCACTCGGGACTGAATCAGTGTTAGTGTTAGGTATGAACAGGGCCTAAACTCACAACATTAGCTCAAAAAAAGAGCTAATTCAAAGCTTTTACTAGGAGTTTAAATATGGTGGAAAATATCAAGACATGCCTCTGATATGACAGAACAAGAAGGCTTTTGTCAGATTAAAACAAATAATCAAAACACTAAATGATGCTGTGCTTCACAAAAGATGGGCAAAATTCCCAAACATGCTTTCGCAATCTTTTTAGTCTTTCTGAAATAATAAAATATAGAAAAAAATATAAAATGTTTTTGGTAATATTGGGCTCCTTTAGTGTTTTCATGTGTGGATCCTGTTGTGTATTTCAGATTTGCTTCGGTTCAACATTTCGTTGAACTGCCTGACGACAACAAACGAAAGTAATCTCATTACCAACTGCAGTCCGTTTTCTTCACACCTTGTTTTCAGGTGAACGCCAACGGCAGTGTGATGAGCAGCGACATCGTGGGCAGCATTAAACTGAAGACCATGTTGTCTGGGATGCCTGAGCTGCGCCTGGGCCTCAACGATCGAGTCCTGTTTGCCCTCACTGGACGTACGCATACAACTCCGTTTTACATCTTTTAAAGAGTACAGTCTGTCGGCGCTGTGATCTGCTTCTTCATTTAACTTCCTGTAACCTATAAAACAAACAAAATGAAACCAAGAGTTTGTTGGAAAACTAAAACTTTTGTGTTCCTTTAAGAAATTAGAATTGGGACAGTGATAAAGAGTTTACTCCCTTTTTTTACGGTAATAATTTCAGTTTGTGCTGATGTGTCGTGAAATCTAAAAGGAATTGGGCCCCAATGAGTTAATGAGTCCTGTGTCCAGGTGACAAAGGGAAGACGGTGGTGATGGAGGATGTAAAGTTCCACCAGTGTGTCCGACTGTCGCGCTTTGAGAGCGACCGCACCATCTCCTTCATTCCTCCCGATGGAGAGTCTGAGCTCATGTCCTACCGTATCAACACTCACGTATGATCTTACGAGGCGATCTTATTTTAGGTTATCCGTGCAAACACAAGAAAAACGTCTGCGTGCTTGCACTGCGTGAGGATGTACTTCTGTTTTTGTCCCGCAGGTGAAGCCTCTGATATGGATCGAGTCGATCATAGAGAAGTTCTCTCACAGTAGAGTGGAAATCATGGTCAAGGTACTTAATTTAATGCGTTTGTCTACCTATAATCTAAAATCTTAATTTAGTTTTTTAATATTTGCATCACTTAAGATGGAAAATGTTAAAGCAGGACGTTTTCATGTTATTAGTTATTTTGGTACAGAGTACAACCCCAAGCCAGAAAAGGCTGGGACAGCAAGGAACACGAGGAGGAGAAAAAAAAGATCTTTTAAGATTCACTTTAAAGGGATTGTTCAGCTTTTTTGAAGAGGTTCTGTGGAAAGGTTATAAACAAATATCTTGCCTGTTGTAGACAGATGTTTAAACGACCTCAGTTTGGAGAAATAGAAATTAATGTAATTATTGGCCAAATGTTAGGACATGGTTTATTTCTCGAGGCTTCAAATGCTCAGCAGCTTTCCCTGCTGAGCAAAGTTTCTGAGGCAAGAATTGATGAAAGATATGGGCTGTCAGTCACTATCCTTGTATTTATTCTGGCCTGTAAAGTAAATAGATAGAACTTTATTGATCCCTTGGAAAGACTCCTTTAGGGAAATTAAATTAAGGTAAATTAGGGGAAATAAGGAGACGGTTGGTAAAACTCTCTGACTTTGTTACATGCGTGCTATCACACCAGGCGCCACGACAGAACTCCCTTCAGTCACGTTCTTCTGCCCCATGCTGTCGAAGCAGCGCCATCTGGTGACAAGAAGCAACAACAGCAACACAAACGCGTTCACTGTTCTAACCTCAGTACACAACAACAGCTAGTCTGAGCAGAGCCAAGACCAAAGTGGATTAACTTCAGTCTCTAAAGTTTCCAAGCATGCAAACGTCATTTTATCAGCGGTTTCATCTATATCCATTTCATATTAGGCTCTGCTGGGACAGTATTGACAAAGCTAACAATGGCTGGTCCAAGCAGACCCATTTCCAGTGTGGGTTTCACCATCTTAACATAACTCCAATTTTGAAAAAAAAAAATTATTAGCATTTCATAGAAACACTATTTTATAAACTTTGAGACTGCCGTTGATTTTGCATTTCACAGTTATTTCAGCCAAAACTATTATAAAATTAATGCCAATAGTGCCCCAGACTGCTCCAGAAGTGCTACAGCTTGCTGCTGCTGCTTTTTGTGCTAGCAAATAACCAATGAATTCTGTGTTACTTTTTATTTAACCTTTATTTCACCTGGAAAATCCCATTGAGATTAAAAATCTCTTTTGCAAGAGAATCCTAGCCAACACTGGCAGCAGTACACCAAGGTTACAGAACATTCACAGCAAAAACAGAAGAAGTTGACACTGTCACGAATAAATTAATTAAAAATAACTATGTATTGAGAAATTGACAGTGGGGTAAAGGTCTATGAAATAGAGCTTGCATAAATTAATATGAAACGTTGGAGTTCTTTTAAAACAGCAACTGTCCACTTTAAATTAATATTTAGTCGTCTAAACTGAGGTTAAATCAAAAATCTGTCTGCAATAGGTAAGATATTAAATGTTTATAATGTTTCCACAGAACCCCACTTCAAATTGTTTGAAGTATTTCTTTCATTTTAACACATTTCCAAACTTCTGAGATGAGTAAAGCTTTTACTGCCATGTCATGTTGCATTTTTTTTATTTTATTTTGTTCACAAGTTGCCTCTCTGTTGTGCATTGTGTTTTTAGGCAAAGGGACAGTTCAAAAAACAGTCTGTGGCGAATAACGTGGAGGTGAGAGTCCCTGTCCCCAGCGACGCAGACTCACCCAAGTTCAAAACCAGCACGGGTCACGCCAAATATGTCCCGGAGAAGAACCTGGTGGTTTGGACCATCAAGTCTTTCCCTGTAGGAAATATCAAGAGTTTCTTTTATTTAAATTTTTTTTAATGAAGACTACTTTTACTCACGTGTGTCCATCTTTGCGTACCTGCTTGACTTATTTGTGTGTGTCTTATCCCTGCAGGGAGGGAAAGAGTTTCTCATGAGAGCTCACTTTGGTTTACCCAGTGTGGAGAACGACGAGGCAGAGGGCAAACCTCCCATTACAGTCAAATTTGAAATCCCCTACTTCACAGTCTCAGGAATCCAGGTATGTGTGTGTGCAATCAGTGTGTTTCTGGTGGGGAAACTCAGAAATAGAGCCTGTAGTAGTAAGCCTCAAGTATGCCTGGCTCTGAACTCTCTGTCAGGGTGTGGTATATTTATTACCCACTGGCAAAGGTGGAGCATCTGTGCATGGGCGTGTGTTTGTCTCTACCGTTAGCAACATATCACATTCAAATCACACATGTGAGTAAATTTCATTGAAACTTGCACAAAGTTATTGGATGTGCATCTTTCCTTTGAGGTCAACCCAATTCAAGATGGCCTTCACAGCCAACCAACTTTAGAAAACACAGAAATTGATATAACTCAGACAGTTTTACAGGTATTGAGATACAATTTAGCGTGGTAGTAGCTGAGTTTTGTGCTTTGCTTTGAGTACAACACAATGTGTAACATCTTTGCTTGAAACTTTGGCATCAACTGTTGGAGTTGACCCTGTTTATCTGATGAACAAAATAATAAACCACAGTGAAACTGTCATTTAATATCTATTGGCTGTACATCTACAACTGATTGACCTTTTTGAAGTAAACACAGTTACACAAAAATGGCTATAACTCAGTGATTTTTTTATTTTTGTTTTTAATTTATTGAGCTAAAATTATGTCGTTGGTAGCCGACAGTCATTCACAGCATATATTCGAAGCACTAACAGATCATGCAAGATCACAAGATGCCACACAATGTTATTTTCAGACCAAAACAGCTATGACTCCATCATTTCTCAAAAAATGATCTTAGTCCAAAACTCTGATGTGAAAGGTGGCGGCTGATATGCATTCCTTTCAAGAGTGCTAGACCTTTAATTTGTTCGTATGATTTCTCATTTACTCAGATTTGTTACTAAAGCGCCTTATTCTGCTTCTGTTCCATCCACAGTTTACAGTTTTGCACAGTCAAGTCAGGTCCTGTAAGAGCTGACGAGCTCACATCGGGCTTGGATTTTTGTTTAGTTTGATGATTCACTCTTCTGTTCCTGCCTAAACAAGTTGTAACTCATCTCATTCTGTTTCGTTAGGTTCGATACATGAAGATCATAGAAAAAAGTGGATATCAAGCTTTACCCTGGGTGCGCTACATCACACAGAGTGGAGGTGAGTGAGTAATACTGTCTATTTTTGTAGTATCTAAACAAATGCCAACATACAAAATGATGTAGAACAGGAGTGTCAAACTCCAGGCCTCGAGGGCCGCTGTCCTGGAGGTTTTAGGTTTTTTTGCTCCAACACACCTGACTGAAATAGTTTAATCACCTCTTCACCAAGTCATCAAGTTCTCCAGCAGCATGTCCACAAGTCATTCATTTAAAGCAGGTGTTTTAAAGCAAGAAAACCTCTAAAACATGCAGGAGAGCAGCCCCTGAGGAATGGAGTTTACCATCTGTGATGTAGAAATATAAAGCTGACATGTTTTAGCTATTTAAATAATCCCTTTGCATTTTCTTTTAGATTACCAGCTGAGGACCAATGCTTAAAGCTTTACAGATGCTTGATTGCATATTTCTTACTTCCTGAACTTCCAAAAAAAAGCAAAACAATCATTTTTACTGCACTTAATGAATGTCTTTTAAATTGTCACCTGTTTTAATGTTAATTAGCTTGTTTTAAAAAGGTTTTATGAAATCTAAATTTCAAATAGTTGATTTGTGTGTATTCTGTGATACTATGTCCAAATTATTTAAATAAAGTTATTTCCCTGAAGCAATTTATTTTCAGTGTTGTTTTTTTGTTTGTTTTTGCATTGTAATCCTGTTTTTCTTCGACCGTTTCGACACCATATAAGGGGTAAATTAGCCGTCACATTGTGCAATCACAGTCGATAAATTCCGCCTAAAATTAAAACTTTGCACCCGCCTTTTTTCCCCTAGCTGCTCGGGAGAAATACAACCAAAGGATGGGAATCTGAATGAACTGCCCTTTGAAGACACCAACGTATACGAATCGCCCGCTTTCTTCACTACGCGCTCCGATTGGTCAGCTGTCTCTGTTACCACAGTGACAGCATAGTAACAGCGGTATAGCCCTGCCTCTTTTACCATATATGGAAGGACACCGCCTACTAGGCGGGTTGTGATTGGTCAGCGTACGATAACTCCAATGTTTGTAAATTGTAGACAGAGGACACCGCTGTTTGCAGCTCAGCGCGCAAATGTATTTGTTTAAGGTTGATAAACTTTTCTCGTTTGAATTTTATTTTAAAATAACCGGGCTGTAGAAACAGCGGGCAGTAGAACTTGGCGACGCTTTTGGATCTTATCAAACCGAAGAAGGTATGCTTGAAAGCTTGGTGTTAGCTTTTAGCCTAAAATGCTAGTCGTTGGTAACGTTCAGTCGACTTGACTTGTACTTTTTCTGTTGTTGAGACAACAAAATACGTGTTGAGAAGTGTTGTGTGGTTGCATGCTTAGCTAAAATGGCCCGCTGTTGAAACTTGTCGCTCACCGTCGCGTAGCAAGGCGACAGCGGAGGGCTCCAGCTTACGTTAGCCGGATGCTGTAACGTTAGCTAGGTGTAGCCGACAACAATCTTCCTGCCCTCTTCGCTGTTTGTCGCGTTCTGCTCGCCTGAACGAGAAGCCCGTAGCTGGGGTTTTGTTTCGCCTCGTAACTTGGGTTCTTGGGTTCCCGAGCAGGCAGGAGCAGAGGACACCATGGTCCTGAGTCAGATGGACGCGGGGAAAGCGCTGACGGCGGCAGCAGCCAAAGGGAATGCGGAGGAGGTGCAGAGGATCCTGGAGGAATGCAGAGTCCATCCCGATACTCTGAATGAGTTCGGCAGGACTGCCCTGCAGGTGAGCGTTTCTCTTCACCCTCGCACATGACTTCATGTTTACAAAAGCCTTTATAGATACTGAAGGCATTCCGTGGAAATATGCTGCTAGTTGTTGTGATCCATCCTCTAAATGGCACACACACCACCTTCTTTTATTTCAACATCCATGTTCCCAGGCTGCTAAATGTTAGTGTCTACATTTCTTATCCTCGTTTTTCTGCCTGGTTTCACCTGGTCAGCCAGAAGCTGCATGAAAGTACAAATAATTTCTGATTTTACTTGCTGAAAGTGAACAGAAGATGATGTCCATCCAGTTGTTCTGGAGTTGCAGCTCTTAAATTAAAGGCCTAGCATTTCTTAAAGTAATGCTTATTGCCCGCTGCCTTTTAGGCCACAGTTTTTAGACCGAGCTCTTATGTAGAGAAATGAGGACAATGAGTTTTGTATCTGTTCTTTGTCAAACCTTGAACATAGCGTTAGGCGCTCAGTTGATGTTGGTAGACGCCACCCTGAGAGGAAGTGTTGAGAATGACTCAAATATTAGGTCAATATCTGTAAAATTGACTGATGTATGTGGCTCGAATTAGACTGACTCATGAGATATTTTGCTAACAGACAAACAGGGTTGACTCCAACAGCTAAAGCTAAAGGTTGAAGCAAAGATCTCATGTAACGAGCAGCGCTTGGAATATGTTGTGAACGACCCTCAGCTACAACACCCAGTTTTAGCACAATATCGGTAAAATGGACCAAATTAGTCATTTGTGTGTGGCAGCCACCTTGAATTGAATTGTCTCCTAAGATTTGTCAGTTCTAGATGTACATACAGTTTCTTTAAAATCAGACCATTAGTTTATAAAACATTTTTAGAACAGACAGACACAAGCAAAAAAAACCATTATCGTCCGCCTTCACCTTATGGCAGGGGGTGACAAATAATCCCTGTTTTGTTTTTGTCTGGTTTAAATCTCTGAGGCTGTAGTTTTTACTGCTCTGTACATGTAATATTAATTAGGGGAGTGGCTCGGCAGTCAGCGCCGCAGTCTTGCAATCCTGAGGTTGCAGGTTCAAGCCCAGGTTGCGGCAGGAAGGACGTCTGGCGTAAAACAATTGCCAAATCGTTTGTGTGGCTTTGCTCACTGTGGCAACCCCTGAAGAAAGCTGAAAGAACTTACTTTACATGTAATATAAATAAAATATATTTATATAGTAAAATATAGTTTACTATCATTTACTATAACCATTAGTCAGTGTTTTTGTATAATAACACAAGGAGTGTTATTGTACTCTAACTTGAGTTGCTAAAATTAAGACTAGAAAACTTATAATATTATAAAATGTCATTAAGAAAGATTCTTTTTCACAACTTGCTCTATTTGAGTTAAATGAGTCATTGTCATATTTGTTGCTTAGTCATTATATGTACATTGATGAATGCTTTAATTACAAATTGTTTCATTTCTACTTAATATTTTAAGTATTAAGTATCAGAATAATTCTGTACACGGCTTTAAGATGGGATTGTTTAGTAATTCGGTGTAATAATAACATTTATGTAGACTGAGGTATTCTGTGCACGACTTGACAAGTTACTCCCAAGTGCTTAAAATGCAAACTGCTCCGTGTTTCTGACGTCTCCCCCAGGTGATGATGATGGGGAACGCCAAGATAGCAAGCCTGCTGCTGGAGAAGGGCGCAGACCCCAACGTTCAGGACAAACACGGCATCGCGCCCGCCCACGACGCGGCGCGGACGGGATTCCTCGACACCCTGCAGGTTCTGGTGGAGCACGGCGCCTCTGTGAACCTCCCCGATCAGGGCGGCGCCCTGCCCATCCACATTGCCATCCGGGAAGGCCACCGGGACGTTGTGGAGTTCCTGGCGCCCCGGTCTGACCTGAAACACGCCACGGCCAGCGGTCAGACGGCGATAGACGTGGCCCGAGCTTCGTGCGTGCCGGATATGATGAACTCCCTTTTTGCTCACATCCACAGTTAGTGAGAGGAATCTTCTGCGTAACTCAAACCTCACTTTTTTTTTCTTTTTTTTTTTTTTGCTTCGATGCCTGGCGACTTGAATACATTGCTGTGTAAAGGATTATTGTGTTATTGGTAGTTCAGCATTAATATGTGACACAGGACATATTGTCTTGGCAGCTTATTTTCAGTGGATGGGTGGCTATATACTGTAGACACCTTTTGCACAGTGCAGTTTAGGCACTTTAAATTGACATATATCTGTTTTCCCTTTAATTGGGAGTGCACATTTGTAGATAGTTGTCCCCCAGTGTTATCTAATTATTGCATTATTTTGACTGTGTAAGAATTGTAGCAGTTCATACACGCGTTTTCTTTTTAAATGACAAAACTTGACACGGTGCACCCTGATTGCTTTGCATAGTTGTGTTTCTCTTAATTAGATTTACCTAGACTTTGAATTTACTCCTTATTTATTGTTGAAATAGGACTTAATATTCCTGTGACTTTGTAAATAGCAACATTTATTGTGATTTGTTGAAATGTTATTTATACAAATACCTTTAAGACAAAAGTGAGATTATTCACTTTAATATTTGCAGAAGAAGGCGCAAAATAAAGTTTTGAACTTGAAGTCTTGATGTCATTTTTTTTATTTTTCTCTATCAGATTGAAACTGTAGACATCCTTAGAGTTTGGGATGTCTGAGAAGATGTTGGAATACCAGGTGGTTTAAAACCTGATGTGATGATTACTAAGGGAAACTAGGTGCGATAATTTGCTACCAATGTTGTTTAAAATCAAAATGAACACTGTCAAATTTCTGGCATGCAGGAAGATATGAAAGCCCCAATAGGATTACTGTACAACTTTGTTTTTCAATATTTAAAGTGTTAAAGGGATAATCTGGTCTTTTTCAAACTGATATTCTGATAAATAGTTATCAGTACTTAGTATCTTATCAGTCATAGAGCACAAAGTTTGGAGAAAGAAGCAGAGGTCTTCAAGTGCTTGTTTTTCATAGTTTTTTAGGCTTAAAAATCCTCTGAAAAACAACCTATTGGTATGAAAGAGCGCTACATTAGCCGGTATTAAACCTCTACGCTTACTGAAAGCCAACAGGTCGGGCTGGACATCCGGCAATTATTGTTATGATTTAAAATGTAGCTTTTTTTTTATTGAACTTGGTAGCAGGCGGACTGAGCTGTAAAGCCCCTCATAGATCATCTATATAACAGGATCCCCTCCTTGATCGATTTTTTTTTTTTTTTTTTTTTTCAGATTTTTAAAAATGTCATTTTTTTTCTGATTTACAATCTAGTTTCATCTTGAATGAACTCATCGGGGGGCCAGACTGAGCTCACTCGCGGAGCAGATGTGGCCCCTGGGCCACTAGTTGAATAACCCTGACATAGACAGTTATATGTCAATGGTGCTGAGGCTGTGGATGTGTCTAACATAAGATAAAGGTATGTCATTTTCTAGAAAGAGTTGTTTTAAGAGCCTGAAAAACAATTAAATTGTTTGGCCTAGCCTGGATGAAGACTTTTGCCTCTTTCTCCACGCTTCTCGCTCTGTAACTGATGTCACGGCCGATAAGGTACTAACTACTAATACTCCTTGACAGAACATTACTTTAAAAGTGGCCGGACTGTCCTCTCAGTAAACTCCTAGATTGTACTGCTCAAATATAAGAGAACTTCCAAGCGTTCGATATTTCCTCAAGGTCGTCCATCGAGGACGGAGCGAATAACGCCCCGCCGGGGAGCACAACAATGAGGAGCCTTTGCAAAGGTCCCACAGATAACCCCGGTGGAAGTGGAACTGAAAGACGGCCCTGTTCTGTCAGGACCGGGAGGTAACTTTGGCCCAGTCCGCTGCTGTTTGTGCTCCGAGCTCTCGTGGCACAATGCTTGTTTTGTTCTCCCGTGCGCCACTGGCTGATTTCACCAGAGAGAAAACCACACAGTTCGTCTCCGCTCACTGCTTCCGCTCAGAGGTCTGGCACACAGTGTTGTTTAATAAATATTTTAGGCAAATCGAGTGCCAAATCCAGTTTTAGACGCGCATCCAGCCACTAGGTAGAGCTTAGTGGCATTTTCCTGAGTGTGGGTGTGTTGTAGTGCGGCAGTACTTCCTGAGCAAATACTGTGGCTGTGGGTGGTTTGTTCTGCAGGTTGGGAGATCCTGTAGACTCTAACAAGAAAGACCAGAATCGGCCTGTTCCTGAACAAACATTCAGATATGCAGGACTCCATGAAGCTGACATCAGCCTAAAGGTTTGTCAGGAGAGAGAAAGACAAAGGAAAGAACAGGACAACAACAAAAAAAGTCCTGAGATCTGTCAATGATCTGATGTAAAAAGTGAAAAATGTGTTACTTTGATGTTTTTTCCAAGTGTGTTTTTGAACAGAGTTCATGCGTCTGTGTGTAAACCCTGTCAGTCTGATTGTAAGATCAGAATAACATCAGCCACAGAGGAAACCAAGTGTTTCCATGACTGATTTCAGTCGAAACTCCTTGTTTACTCAGGGCAGTTTAGTGTTACTGAGATCCGACTTCACTGCCGAAGGAACTGAATCTAATAGATGTAACTGTTCGAGTCAGTTTTGGTGACAAATTAAAGCAAAAAACTACATCCACTGTCTCACTCATCACCAGAGCGGCTGGTTTTTCTTTGCTGAGTCACCCATGCACGTTTGAAAAAGTCCGTGTAAGAACGAAGTTACAAATGTCTCCAAATCTCTCACGAGTCATTCATTTGCATTCTAATTCACTCTGAAATCCCAAGCCACGAATCACTATTTACCCCAAGGTTTTCCTTCGGATGTTGTATTTAAATTCATGTTTCGGCTCACGGGGCTGCAGAGACTGTCAGCTCTGGTAAACTAACCCTAACCTTTGGAAATGAAGGAAGCTTTATGGTCCGATCCTTCAAATGTAAACAGTACAGATCTGGTGCCGTGCTGTGACTGCACTATGCTGTCACACCTATAAAACGGTTTGGAGTGGGGTTTTGTGGAAAGGGAATGAACAGTTAATATCTTACCTGCTGTAGATAGCTGAACAACCTCAGTTTGAGGAAATAGTTTAAGCCTGACATGACTGACTAGTCGATGGCCAGGAGCACAGTGGACTCCTTTAAGTCCAGCCACCATTAAGCTATTATCTCACCGGACTGCGACTGTTGGGCTCTAGACACAAAAATGCATGGAAGCACAAACATTTTTCCACACTGAATGAGACATTTGCGACATTCTGCGGAATTTAAGACAAAGATTTGCTGAGTTTGCACACATATTGTCAAAAAAAATATATGCATCTGTACTGTACTGTACTGTTACAGGAACTAAGTTAAGAAAGCGTCCCAGACAGGTGGCAACACTGTGACGAGTTTGAGAGAAAATGTCTTGCACAAAATCTGAGTTCAAAACTCGTGCGACACAAGCGTGATGCCATGCAGCTCTGAAAAAAAAAGGAAATTAAGAAACCAACGGGAATCTTTCAAGACATTTAGTCACAGTTTGTTGCTGACAGTTGCAGTTCAGTGAGATGCTAGCTTTAGCTCGTACAAGCAGACCCGGACAAAGCAGACTTTGTGTTTTTAAAACAACTTGAGTCTTAAAATCTTCTTAGCGGTTCACAAAACACTATTATTTCAACTTTTTAAATCTATTTTGTATCAATAGCATATTTTATAACTGGACACAGGACTGGAAGCCAGAAGTTGAAGCCACAAAGGACAAGCGCCCCCTGTTGGTGGGATGCAGTACCATTTTTTTAAAGTCTTACCTTTTCATTTAAGTCCTCCACTGTCAAAAATCTTGGAGTATTTCTACACAGTTCTTTTAAATTTCAGAAGCGAATATCCACAGTTGTCAAGTCTAGTTTTTATCTGTTACATGAGACTGCCAAAGCAAAATCTTACATTCCACCAAAAGACCTCTGAACACTTGTCCGTGCCTTTATCGCCTCAAGTTCTGACTGCAATTCTCTATATTTTGGCCTTGAACAATCGATCCTCCAGAACGCTGCTGCTCGTCTTTTAACAGCTACCAGAAGGCAGGATCACATCACCCCAGGTTTAGCTGATTTACACTATTGTATAGGCTTTAAAATTATTTTGCTCACTTTTAAATTTTTAATAAGCGTTTGGCATCCAGTTATTTAGCTGAATGTCTTGACTTTTATAACCCTTAAAGAGCTCTGAGATCTTCCAGGCAGATGCTCTTAGTGCAGCCGAGGGCTGAATTAAAGCACAGAGGGGATCAGGCTTTTGCAGCGGCAAAACCACCTGCCTCTTCATGTTTGTACTGCAGAGTCCATACAGTCTTTAAAATCTCACCTGAAAACTCTGGCTTTTAATCTGAGTTCAGTTTGAGTTCATCAGATCTATTCGGTTGTGCTGTTTCCTTGTTTTAGTTTTGTTTTCACGTCTATTTCACTGTACCTGTTGGTTTTATGGATGCTTTTTTTTCCTGTTTGTTTTTGACCTCCTTGTGAAGCACTTTGGTCAACATTGTTGTTTCTGAATGAAATGGACATTGACATGTAAATGAATGGGACATTTTCCCGACTAAAAACCAAAAATACACTTCAGATCTTTTTTATTTCTTCAGGTGTTGGTTTCTGTTGATTCGTGTAGCTCGTGTAGCTTAAAAAATAAGTTTTACTGTCATTGACAGACTGTTAACAAGGTGGGACGGTGATCAGGTTTGACTTTGGTATGTATGGACTCTGGCTCTGAAAATAAAACAAAAAAAACCTGATACTTTGCCTTAAAGTTTGCACAGTGGAAGTTAATGGAGTCACCTCATCTATCTTTATTTATGTCAGTGTTTTGTGTTAAACAGTTTTATATGCTAAACCATGATGGTATTCCAGGAGCAGGTGCCCCAGGCGGCACCTGAAGTGCTACAGGTAGAAACTGATGTCCATTTTTATTTTATGGCTTTCAAAAAGCCACAGACTTTTATGTAAATAACCAAGTATTGCAACACTGTCAGCAGTATAAAGGCCTATGAAAAAACTTCCAAATGGTCTGCTTTGAAGTGTGGGAGATTGTAGTTGAGTTCAAACAGCAGCTGCCCACATTGGTCTTGGCTGCGTTTCAACTAACCCGTCAGTCCTGTCAGACCTTTTTTACTTCTCAACACTGAGGTCATGCGAAGAGCTATCTGGAACTAGTGAGATATTATCTGTTTATAACGTTTCCACAGAAGCCAACGTGAAATTGTCTGAAACATTCCTTTAACTGATGACTTTATTCCTGTCAGACTGCAGCCACCATAAAGACATTAGTCACTTCCTGCCAAGACCTGTGCTACTTTGTTGCAGTGGCACCTGTTTTGTTCATGCTGGTGACACACTTGACTGCCTCTTTGACTCAGAGAAAAAGAAACGGGTTAATGATTGACAGGCCGCGCTAAAAACTCCTCGCAGCCATGGGCGTCGTCAAACATTCTGATGTCAGCGTGTTTTTAACTCACAGGTATGTCTGCAAACCGTCGGGATCCCGTTTGCTGTCCTGCAAGCCAGAACACGAGCACATCGTGGTTCAGGCTAAAAGCGAGCAGCTGCAGAGGAGTTTGGGCCTTGAGGCTGTTTGACATGAAGTTTGCACCGAGAGAAAAAAATCAGGGAAGGAGCACTTTCTCTGATCCTTTCCTGATTGTATTTATAAAGTAAAATGGACCTACACCAGCTGCAGTAATCTCAGTTTTATTGCACTAATTTTAGGTGTATTAAAAAAACACTCTGCGATACAAAAAAATCCAAAAAATATATAAAATAAAATCTTTATTGTCTGTCCTTGAAAGGCCAGCATTAATGTTTCTGCCTGTTTGTGTGTGTGACTATTCTCTAAATTTCCCATGAACCATTGGATCGAAATGAATGAAACTCTCAGAAAGTAATCAACGGACGGACATCTACATCTGATTAATTTTGGGAGTGAACCCAATTCAAGATGGCCGCCACAGCTAAGCAGCCTCAGCAAACCTAAAAGCGGTTATCACTCAGTCAGTTTTACAGATATTGAGCTAAAATCTGGTGTGGTGGTAGCTGAGACTGATCCCTAACACATACTCAGAGCACAAACAGATCACATTAGATCACATTAGACTGTTAGCATGAACCACTGCATGGATTTTAAAGAAACTCTCAAAAAAAGTAATCATTGAATAAACATCTTCAAGTCAATTTTTAAAGTCAACCCAATTCAAAATGACTGCCACAGCTAACTAATATTAGCGAACAGAAAAACTGTGATAACTCAGTCAATTTTTCAATTTTTTGGCAAAAAGTTTAATGTGGTTGTAGCTGATAGTCATCTCTGACACATATTAAGATCTCACAACATCATGTGATCTTGGTTTTTGTTCAAGGTTTGGAACCTTACAATGACTTTTCTCAACATGAGACAATCTTAGTTTAAAACCCATGACATGAAAAGTGGAGGGCGATACGCAATCCTTTAAGGAATGATAGACCTTTAATTCATTGCCCATTTCCTAAAATCTTGGTTCTTTAAAACTGTTTGAAAGTTACATGAGTTCACTGAGTAAATCTAACAACCTCAAAAACTCAGACATAACATTTTAGTTTGTTTACTTCTTGCTGTAAAAAATAGCCTCAATAGAGATTTCATTAAGTTTGACCTTTTCATACAAGTGTGTATGAATTCATTTTTTCTCCATTTGACCACGTCCAATGGATCTGTTTTATCTGTCACCTGAAAGGAATTTTTTCTTCTGTTGTTTCTGAACCTGAACAGGAACAACATGACCCAACAGAGTGGGACACTCCTGCTTCTGCTGTAAAAACCTGTTCAAACCTGTTCCAACAACATGCGTTTAAGTCAAAATAAAGGCCAGGATTGTTCTAACGCCAAACCTCACTCTTTGTTTTATTTGTGTGTAGTGGACAGCCCTTGTTTTGTTCAGAATTTGATCTTAAATAAAACTTTTCCCCCCAACATTATGTTATCTACATCAGTAAAACAAGAGTCCCCATGGGTTAAATTAGCAAAAATATGTTGTTGAAATAAACTTATAACAGATGTTTTTCTTGTTGTGGTACAGACACAATTCACAATCTGCAAATAAGTCTTTGAGTTTTTGGCATTTAGGTTAATGCTCTTTTACATTGTTTCAAAGATATTTTATCCAACGATGTGGTTGAATGGATAAAAACAACTGACCTCCATCCTCTTCTAAAAAAAAGACAAGTCCTGGTCAATCAATGGCTTTTCAGTCTTTGCCTCGATCCAACTTCTTTCGTACATCTGACGGCAGCAGGTCAAACAGATTGCCCTCTACTGTCAGTCCACTGTGTCTCAGCAGAGGACAGTCCCCTATCTCCACGGGCAGAGACTCCAGGCGGTTCCCTTTAATATCCAGCCGCACCAGCTGGGCCAGGTTGGACACTCGGGAGCTAAGAGACGACAGGCAGTTGTTACCAAGAACCAGCGTCTTCAGTCTTTTACAGGAGAACAGCTCCTCTGGCAGCGTCTCCAGGGAGTTGAAGGCGGCGGAGAAGAACTGAAGGCCCTGCAGGATGCTCACCTCAGGAGGAAGAGACGTGAGCTGGTTGTGGGAGACGTCAAGGTGCCTGAGCTTGGTGCAGTAGAAGAGCCGCGAGGGAAGCTTTCGAAGCTTGTTCCAGCTTACGTCCAGCGTCTCCAGAGTGCACAGTTTGCTGATGTGTTCGGGGATGTAGGTGATTTTATTGTGCCACAGTCGCAGCATCACCAGACGCCGGCAGTGCTGCAGGCTCAGAATCTCTTCCACGGTGGTGAGTTTGTTGTCCTTCAGGTCCAACTCCTGCAGACTGTTCAGGCTGAAAACGGCGCTCGGGATGCGTTCCAGCTCACACCCCGACAGCTCCAGTGAAACAAGTGTTGTTAACTTCTTCAGGCTGCTGAACGCTTGGAGCTTGACCCCTTCATTGTGAATGCGCAAATGTTGCAGCTGTGATGCGACATCCGCCACGCTGGGGGGGATCTTTCTAAGGTTGGATCGGAGGGAGAGGAGGTTCAGAGCTCGGAGGTCTCGCAGGGATTCCAGAGTGGCACCCTTGGATAGCTCACTGGTTAAAGGACCGCTGATATATAACTCCTCGAGACCATGAAGGGTATACATCCACACAGGAATCTCCTCTGGATTCTCAAAAGTCAGACGTAGAACCTTTAAATGCTCCTTGAGGTGGTTCAGGGCGGACAGCTGAAGCTTTGCAGGAGTGTAGATCAGGGATAGCTCCTGCAGAGAGTCCAGCTTTGCCACGCCAGCTGGGATGGTAACATTGTTCACTTGTTCCAGTTTGAGTGACTCCACCTCGGGAAGCTCAAAAACGGTGTCAGGAAGTCCCGGCAACATTAAAAGATGGAGCTCCAGCCGATCCCTGTAGTTCTTGGTGAGACGGGTGCGCAGCTTTTTGTTGGGCCACTCATAGTTGAGGTTGAGCTGATACAGGCGGCTCTCGCTGACCTCAGAGAGGAACACTGCAAATCTTTTAGAATACAGAGCGTCATACTGGTCCACAAGGTGCAGGAGGAATGCAAAATCGTTCTTCATATCCGGTATGTCGTTGATGCCCGTCTCCAGCCGTACATGGTCAAAGGAGTACTCCTTCAGAGGTCGGTGGAACACCCAGTAGAGGGTGTAGATGCACATGAGTCCATACACTCCCACAAAGCAGATGTAGCAGTAGGCAAGCTTGGAGAACAGGTGGGCCTTGTTGTGGTTACAGCAATAAACATCAAAGCCGGTCAGCTCACGGGGGACGTTGCACTGTACGACTATTTCAATGTTCTGTGCCAGCACGGCTGTGTAAACAATGATAATCAGGAACTTGAGGACTTTCAGCGACGTCTGCAGCACATACATGAGATACAAGATGTCAGCCTCCTCCACGTGAGTCCGAAACTTCTTCACCTTTTCAAAGAGAGCTTTGGCCTGCTCCCCCTCCTTCTTGTCCAGCACAGAGAGAGTCGTCTGGGGCTCTGGGTTCTTCTTTTCTGGATTAGACTTGACCGAGGAGGAGCGGAGGAGGAGCCCTACACTCTCCTCCTCGTCCGCTCGCCGTTCTATGGAATCCTTTGTGATGGTGTTACTCCTTAAGATCCCCAGCTTCTCCTCCCTTCTTTCCTCTGAAACCTCGTTCAACGCCCTCGTTGTCCAGGGCGAGTCAAAGCACTTTGTGAGAATGGCGACAAACAGGTCAATTTTGGAGGACGTTCCGGGGAATTTGAACCAGAAGCTGCTCGCCATCATGAAGATCATCGTGTGGATCATGACGAGGTACGGGAAGTACTTTGCGTACCAGTGCACGTCCCTCTCATAGCAGAAATGGTTGATGAACACGTACTGGTGAATGTCCAGGCCGTTCTTACGACCAAACACCTCCTGGATGACGGGGCTTTCGGGCTTGACCGAGGCGCCCTGCGACGTTTCGTTCTCCCTGTAGTTGAGGATGTGGCTGCAGTTGATGGCCTCTGGTGTTGGGCTGGTGAAGTGGATGGGCAGACATGCAATCTTGTCTTGGGTGAGCTGTGGAAAATAAATGAATGGATTGTGAATGAGACATATTAAATACTGGTACTTTGTCTATTGCTGCCTTGTTGTTAATATAATTTTTAAACACAAAATTAAGCTTCATCAATCTGTTTAAAGCTTTAGCGTTCAGTAATTTACACTCCTGGTCACCTTTCTGTTAATGTTCTTCATGCTTCATTCAGACATGCCGGTAAAAGTCATAAAAATGACCCAATGGTTTTATTGTTATTCATGCTAGATTGGACAGAACATTATTTTCAGTCATATTTTTTGTACATTACGTTCTATTTCTATAATTAAGATTAGCATACCAAGCAAGCAGTGGCTGTGAATGAAGCAGATAAAAAAAGTCTATAATTATTGCCCACCACCATGAAAGGCAAGCAATCACGCAATCGTCTGCATGTGTTCTGTGTTTGTGTGTCTGGTGAGAAAATACCTCATGAACCTGATGGACAGATTTTAATGAAACTCCCAGAAAGTAATCATCGGTGGTTCATCTAGAACTTATTCACTTTAGGAGTCAATCCATATCATGATGGCTGCTGTAGCCAGCTGACCTTAGAAAGCATTAAAATGGCTATAACTTTGCTGATCAGGTGGATAAAATTTTGAGTGGTTGTAGGTGAGACACATCCCCAAACACATACCTGTGTTGTAACAAGACTTTTGTTTAAACATTTAGCATGGAAGGTGGGGGCAATATGTCTTCATTTAAGGAATGCTGGGCCATTAATTCAATGTTTTATGGTTATTGGTCAGTGTTAAACTCCTGAGGGCTTAATTATTCTATGCCGTTGAAGGTTCTCAGTCATCCAAGGAATGGTAATCGTAGTAAGTTCAAAGGCATCTGGACTTTTAGATTCTTTATTTTTTGAAGACCTTTCACTTCAAAAATCCAAAACACTAGACCTTTACATGGGAAATAAACAACCACACACCAGTACATGGCACAACACAGGAGGGACAACTCTTCAGAGCAAGACTCAGCTGCCCACCTGCATCCCGAGAGTAAGGGACACTCCTTTGAGGACAGGAAAGTACATATTTGTGTATATATTTTGGACACAGAAGCTAGATGGTTTGAGAGATGTGTAAAAGGAGCCATCTTTGTCAAACGAGAAAGATCAACTTCAAACAGAGGAGGTGTCAGCTTTCCAACAGCTTTGAATCTAATCCCAAGATAGTTTTACACCAACTCATTCCTTCATGAATGTGGACCAAAAACCTCTGTCTCACGTGGACCAATAAAGACCCTAACGACCCTCAGGAGAGAAGAGGAAGTTTGATATGCAGATGGATTCAGCTCGCAAAAAAAAAAAAAAGAAAAAAAACGCTCACTCCAGTTTAAAAGCTTGGAACTCGTGATAGAAGCAAAATAACTTCAAGAAAAATATGTCCAGGGGCATTTTACTGAACTTATATAAGTTTATTTTCATACTAATGTATGTAGTCACTCCCGTTTTCAGACTCAACTAAGAAAATGGAAACAAATTAGATCTATGACAGTCTGCTAAAAAGCCTATTTAGATTTAGGTGTTCTGCTCAGTTGTTTATGTGCCAACACAACACTGGTGTTAAATTTAAGAGCCTTTAATGCCTGAAATATTATTCATAGATCAGAGTCCAGTCACTTAGCAAAACAAAACAAACTTTTTTTCTGAAAATGGTTCAGTTCTTAACTGAAAAAAGCAGCAAAAGTTCAAATAAAAACTTTAAAAACATCATCAGAAACTCCAAAGAAACATCGAAGCTTAAAAGATCACAATAACATTTGGCTCCCTGGAAGCAGAATGTAAAGAAATGAGGGGCGAATGAAGATTTTTGCACACAAGGATCAAACTCTACAGATTTCTGTTGTATGACAATTATTAAAAAAAAAAAAAAAAAACAGTTGCTTTCCTTTAAAGGCACTCATTGCAAAGTCATGAAGATTGGACAAAAGGAAACATTAAACATTAAACTTACCTACCATATTTGTTTATGTACACAGACTACAGCCAGCTTAATGTAGGTTAATGATGTGACTCAAAACTTCCATGTATAGTTTCCAGCAGTGCCACAGAGAAATGCTCTCTATGGCACTGGTTTCCAGTAGATTCAACCAAGTTCTGAGTTTACATTGAGCGTGGACCTGCATTTCAGAATACCAACACATCTAGAAAACTACTGGAGAAAACTCTTTCAAATTGCACCACTTGATATAGTTCAGGATAATCCTTTTTTAATGTCCAACATCATACTTTGCAACGAATACCTGTAATCTGAAGGCAGCTGCATGTGTCCATTTGTGTCTTTCAGCAAAATATCTCATGAGCCACCAGACAGATTGTGATGAAACTCTTAGAAAGTAATCAGTGGATGTTCGTCTACATGTGATTAACTTTTGGAAGGGGGTCAACCCAATTCAAGATGGCTGCCATAGCTGAACAAATTAAGCAAACACAAAAAGGGCTATGACTTAATCAATTATACAGATATTACGTTGAAACTTGGTGTAGCTGAGAGTCATCTCCAACACACACTTTGAAGGCTAACATGTGAGATTGCACATAATGTGATTTCTCAACATAAAATGATCCTAGTTTTAAAACTCTGGCATGAAAGGCAGAGGGGGATATGTACTTCTTCAAGCTAATTTTATTATTTATTGTTTTATTTCTTGCAGTGTTTTTTTTTTAATAGGAGGAGAAATGCAGCATATGGTAAATATTCTTTAATTTTTCAGTTTTTTTCCTGTTACAATAAACTGAGTTGAGCTTTGGTTACAGTTTTGTGCTTTGGGCAAATGACAGAACAAAACTGAACAGAACTGTGACAATATTGATTTTTTTTGTACAAACTGTGTGCCTTTTATTTTTGACATAGAGATACAGTATGCCAGACAGCGTCAGTAAGGATTTAATCTGGAGAATGGGTAGTAAATACTGCCGCCGTTCTTGAATAAAGCAACAGTCCCAAACTTTGTAGATGTTGACAGAAAACAAGAGAAAGAGAAATGGATCACTTTCTGTGAGTGGAAAAGTGCATCGGGAAAGAAAAGTTATTGAAGTGTGTCTGTTTTCGGTTGACTTGGAGGTCAAATTTGTGTGTGTGTGGGTGGGTGAAGGTGAGGGGGTGGACACTCCCAGCACATCATTTTGGAGAACAATAGACACAAAACAAGCAAATAACTGACTCCTTCAGGAAAGTCAGGTCGTAACAAGCTGGTAGTTTCTGATCAGTAACACTGACTCTTCCGGTGCCTCACCTGTAATGTGCATCCAAATACCCCAATCATGAGCATGGCGATGCACAGGTACTCCGAGAAAACGTCCCACCAGGGCTTCAGGATCCGAAACTGGGAGTTCAGCTCGGTTCCCAAACTTTTAAATTCCCCCACCGGGATCATCCTGCTGCTTCACAGGGGCTCAGCTGTAGGTCTCTGTGGCCATAAACAAGTGAGGTCTGGACTGAATTCAAAGTGGAAAAACTAGTCAGACAAGAAAAAGAGTTTCTTTAACTGAGAAGAGACGATGAAACCAGGAATACCTATAGTTTAAAATAGCTTTAAAGTCTTTTAAAGTCAAAGCAGCACTTTAAAAAAAAGTATCATCTTAAGAGAAGGCCTGGAGGTTTCTGTTTCATTACACACCAAACAGGTCATCATAAAAAAGTAGTCCCATAAAGTTTTTAACCGTAAGCTTAACAGGCTGTCAAAGTTATAAAAATAGCTTGTTTATTTGATTTACTGATAGTAAAGCACAGGGAAGCTGTGAGAGAGAGCTGAGCAGCCAGGTGAGTCCTTACCTGCGTCCGGACAGGATCCTCTGTGTCCGGGGATACTCGGCTCACCTTGTTTGGTTTTTTTTTTTTTTTTTTCTCATCACCTTGGGAGTAACACACCGGTGTGAAAGCAGCGACAAAGACCTCACAACATCCGAGCGAGACTTTCAAAATAAAAGCCCACGCCTGACCGGAGCGCAGGTAGACCTGCTGCTCTTCAAGGAGACCCTGTCCTCGTCCCAGGCTTTGATTGTGATGGTACCTCCCCACCAATGACTTATATGGATATGGACATATAAGTCATTGCTCCCCACCATCTCTTTAAAAACCTCACCGCTGTTTCCTCTACTGATACTTATCATTGATGAAAATAGCACACAGACACTTTGTCTTGCCTTTCAAAATTAAAACACTTCTTTTTCTTGAGCAAACACAGTGGGCTGATATCCTTAAAACAACCTGTATGTCAGATGTTTTATTTCATGTTGAATCACAAACTTGATGTTGTTTTTTTAAAGGTATTTTTAAAGCAAGAAAAAGCACTTCCGGCGAAAATGCAGCGTGGACGCTGAGTGTTGAATGGCTGCTGAAATATGATGAAAAAGCTCAAACTGAGCTGTGAAAACTAAAAGTAGCAAAACAGTAGCTAAAAGGCAAAAGGGGTAAAATGCTAGCCAAAAGCTAAACGTAGCAAAATGCTAGCTAAAAGCAACGCAAGCTAAGCTAAAAGCTAAAAGTATCAAAAAGCTAGCCAAAAGTAGCAGAACAGAAGTTATAAACAAAAAGAAGAGTAGCATAAGTAAATAAAAATAGAGCTAAAAGTTGAAGCAGACTTTGAAAAGAATAATATTTTTGGAGAAATTAAAAAAAATCTCTCGGGGGGGAAAACATTTGTAAGTAAAATTGAACATTTTTTGAAAAGTATAAAAACACCACACATCTGAATGAGATACACTATTTTTATATGTGGTTAGTTAAAACAGCACAAAGTATCAAGTAGGTAGTTTGAAAAAAATGTACAAAAAATAAAAAACTGGAATACAACTGTGTGAACGAATCAGCAAATATTAATTTTCTTCAAAGCTCTGAATAGTTGTCTTTAATCAGGCTTTTCCTCTCCTCTGTGTTTGGTAAGATTATTCTTTAATACTCTGATAAATCCTCACAGAGGGATGCTTTTATATCGGATAATATAATAATGGTCTTTACAAAGTGCAGGTTTAGCCAGGAAGTTTGACGTGTCAGCAGACATCATGGGTGGTCGACTAACTGCACTAACCAAAGGGTGCGCAGATTCCCAAAGATGGAGGTCAGGACCGCACTGTGGGTTGTGAAACACCAGGTGTGGGTTCTTGAGAAGGCAGAAATCATATTAACTTCAAAAATGACTGTCAGTGGCATCTATTACAGTGAGATAAAAACTGTGGTCATAAATGAATTTAAAACAATAGCCAAAATGTTTGGTTAATGACTTATTATCTGTGTTTGTACACTTCAACCAGCAAAAGCTGGAGTCATGAATTTCTGCAGCTTTTATTTTTGTGAATATTTGGAAACAACTGGACTAACTGGGTCCAGAGATGACCAGTCTATGTCTGGATCTGGTCTGCAGCCCATCATTTGGGAACCCTTAGTTCAGGGTCTAAAATGAAACTGGACAAATGAAAATAAAGAAGCAAATAAATAAAATGTTGACTTTGAATATTTTTTGCATTAATTCTTTGCAATCAATAACCCTTTTAAGTCTTAAACAAGTGGTAATTCTTTGCTTCTTTGCTTTACTGAAGTGCTTCAGTTGTTTGTGGGTCTTTCCATTTTTAGATTTGTCTTCAGGAAGTGAATACAGCTTGAGACGTCAAGACTCACTCAGTCGACGCAATGAGGTTCCACTTATTTAACTTTAAAGACTCCCGGATTGCTTTTATCTGCAGCACTGTTCAGTCATCTTTGTGGCATTAAGATGAGTCATAAGGAGACATTTTGCTGTCTTTCACATCCTCGGTAATCAATAGAAACAGGATGTAAACAAAAGCTTCACATATTTTACAAGAAATGCTTCATTTGGTTTAGGAGAATGCCATTCAGAGTTTATTTTAACCCTCCTGAAGCTTTTGAAACTGAAGAGAGGAAGAGAAGCCCTAACTTTGGGTCCATTTGACCTGAAGGCCACAGGAGGGTTAAATTCTAGACTTTGTTGTTTTCAGGTATAGTTTGTATTTTGTGGTAAAACCCGATTTGAATATTAATACACTCAGAGTGTTTCTCCAATAGCTTGTTACTGTGAAGGAAGTGTTCTTTCAGAAGTAAATGATTCCGTTAACATACAGCATTGTTGCTTTTATTGGAGAATCAGGCAATCATTTTTACATCACAAAGATCAACAGGCCCTGTTTACAAGAAGTAAGGCAAGGCAACTTTATTTATTTAGCTAATTTTTTTACATGGGGTAACTCGATGTGCTTCACATTAAAACAAAAACAATAAAATACAAACACCATACCAAATTTTCAAGTGACCATAAGTGAAAATGTTTAGCCTGGAAGAACTCATGGTTAAAATTACAAACACTTTGCTTACAGAGGCCATGATGAATTTGAAGTTTAGTTTTTCTCCTCTTATCTTCTGCTTTCCTGTATTCTGATTCCAAGGACCTTACTGTCATAATATTCCTCCATGGAGATAGCTCAAGGTTGTCTTAATTTTAATAGGAACAGCAACAGCATCCATGACATCTGAGATTTTCCAAATAAACTTATCCAGGAGTTCATCAACTATCTGTGCATTCACTGTTTTTGACATAGCTATGGTTTCCATAAACTCAGCACTTGTACTTTCTGTTTATTTATCTTTTCTTAATAAACACAAAGGTTAACTGAGTATTTAGAATGATCTAAAGGTTAAAAACACACACAAAATTATCAGAAAGGACCAGATCCTTAATATAAACAGAGGCGTTGTATTAATAATACATATATTATTTAATAATAAGTTGTAGTCAGTACAGATATCTGGCAATAATTCAACAAACTCTTCAATAAATGTACCAGAATATATTGGAGGTCTATAAATAATTAAAACGATGGCTTTTGGTTCACCTTACACTGAGAAACAGATTTTCAAAAGAGTTAAAATGACCAAATGTAATTTCTTTGCACTGAAACAGATTTAAAAATGGCAGCTAGTCGCCCACCTTTCTTGCCACTTCAGTATTTGTTTATAAAATTAAAATCTGATGGTGCTGCCTCATTAAGAATAGTGTTACAGCTGCATGACACTAAACACAACGTTGTTTTGGCCGTTCGTGTACATAACAACTGTGATCCTGTTCTCTGACACTGAAACCAACAGAGCCCTGTAAGTGATGTGTCTATATACACACACGCTGTGTTCATACTTTCGTGCTATTGGTTTAACTCGGGCTCTGAAGTACGGGAGCCAATACTGCACGATTAGGAAGAGCTACAGATCCACTGCGCTATTTTTTCCCCACAAATCCCTTACGGGGCTCCGTAGAATTCAGGTCCAGAGAATTTTCAGGAACTTCCGGTATCGAAGTGGAAATCGCATATGCGCACAACGGACGGCTGCAGCAAACCAGCTTATCTGCGCATGCGCGAGTAGTGTAAACAACAGTAGCGATGGCGGACAGCAGAGTGCTGTTCGTGCTGCACACTATTTCCAGTTTATCAGAGTTTCTGGCACAAAACATATATTTGCTACACCATCTCCTGGGTCAGCGGAGGAGACGCATTTCTTACATGCTACAAATACTGAACGGACCTATAAGGCAAAGAAGGAGGACGAGGAGACGCTACTGGACGCGACCCGGGAGGACAAGCAAGTGGTGGGATAACTTTGTAAACGACGTGGCGGACGCAGAGGAATGGACGGAGAATTTTCGCATGTCCAAAGTGTCCCTGCACGCCCTAAGCGAACAGCTTCGCCCTTACATCGAGGGGGAGACGACGAACATGAGGTCGCCGGTGGACGTGCTGACGAAGGTGGCCTGCACCATGTACTATTTGAGCAACGAGGGGAGGCTGGAAAAAGCGGCTAACGCCTTCGGTTTGTCTCGGTCCACCGTGTCCATCATCATCAGGCAAACCTGCCGTGCCGTCTCGGTTCACCTCGGCCCGCGGTACGTCCAGCTGCCGTTCACCGAGCCCGAGGCCCGGGCGCTGGTCACCGGGTTCGAGGATGCTCACGGCATGCCCCACTGCTTGGGGGCCGTCGACGGGACGCACATCGAAATCAAGAAGCCGTCCGTGAACACCTTGGACTACGTCAACAAGAAGAAGAAACACTCCCTGAACGTCCAAGCTGTCTGCGACTACAGACACAGGTTTATGGACGTCGTCATCAAGTGGCCCGGCAGCGTTCATGACGCTCGCGTCTTCGCCAACTCGGACATCAACTCGTCCCTCCAGAGCGGGAAAATCCCGGCGCTGGAGAGGCGGCTGCTGGAGGACGAGGAGCCCATACCGGTGTTCCTCGCCGGGGACCCCGCCTACCCGTTGCTGCCGTACCTGATGAACGAGCACCCAGACGGTGGCGCGACTCCCCAGGAGCGGCGGTTCGGACTGCGCATGCGCAGGGCTCGCATGGTGATGGAGCAGGCGCTGGGCCGGCTGAAGGCCAGGTTTGCGTGCCTGAGGCGACCCATGGACATCAATCTGAAGGATCTGCCCCACGTCATCTACGCATGTTTCGTCCTGCACAACTACTGCGAGAGCAACAAGGAGACCGTGGACGAGGAGCGCGTCCTGCGGGCCGTGCAGAGTGACCGGGACCTCCAGCCTCCCACCCAGAGGAGCAGATATGACACGGACCGTGAGGAAGGAGCTGGAGTGAGGAGGGTTCTCACCAAGTACCTGGAGCACTGAGAGCTCCTACAGTCTGGTTCTCATCTTTTTGTGCCCTTTTCCTGATCACTGATTAGGAGAAAACAATCCAGAAGTATTGCCCTATAACATATCAGGTATTTGTATTGTTTCTGAATCATAAATTTGTTAAAAATGTTATACCACTGGTTTTTTTTTGCTTTTAATTATTCTACAAGAGTCTGTAAGATCGCACAAATGTACCTTTTCTTTGAGTGTTTTGGAAAGTCTTTTTCTTCCTGGAGCCAGGTACTGCTGGAGGTACATATATATATTTTGGTATATGTGGTCTGACAGGACTAAGTCCACATTTTCTTTAATGTTTATGTTCACACAAGCTGCTTCTAAAAATTTTTATACTACTGGAATCAGCTCAAGACCTTTCATTTGCCCCAATTTTTTAATGCTATTTTAAATTAAAAATGGCCATTTATTACTGTAATCATAGTAAAAATAAATTACAGCCACTTTCAGTTGGGAGGTTTTCTTTATAAAGCACATAGGAAAATAATTGTCCTTTTCCAGACTATATTTTATAAGACCATGTGAGTTTCTCATGTTCGAGGATTTCAGGTTCAGATCATTAGATGTATTTATTAGCAGACCTTCAAGGTTCCACCGATTAACACCGATGCCAACGTCTGGTCTTCGGTCCATCGCAGCGCCTCAAGTTTTTCCGTTTTGCTGCTGCGTTTACATTTGACTCAAATCCTTTGACCTACAGGGGAGTTCAGGGTTGATTCCATGACTGCACGGAGCCCAGATCATCAGCCCTCCACCACCATGCCTGATAGTTTTAAATTCATAATTATAGCTTGCTGTTCAGTTGTACTTTTGTCACTACGTATCCTGAAGTTACCACTGTTTCTTTAGCCAGTAATGCTAATCCTAACCAAATCCCAACCTTTATCTGACCTTAAAATAAACATTTCCTATAACTTAGGATCCTCGACCCTCCATCTTAATTTCAAATTAAACTTTGATTTACTCCCTTTACCCAGTGGTCCTAACCCTAATCTTAGTCTCATTCTAATCAGATGAGTAGGTTGTACTACGATTAGTTTAAGAGTAGTTCCTATGGTGTGGCAGAAAATATATTACTCAATGAATCTTTCTTTTACCAAGCACTGTGTGGTTGTGTGTTTAAGAAGAGGCGGTAAACGGCTAAAATAAACCGTTTTACAGACATGCACTGATCAAAGCGCACACGACTTGGCACAAATCACCCGAGGCAAAAATAACAGCAAAAAAATGGAGTAGAGCAGAACAAGAAACATTTATATTTTTGCTGGAAAAATGTACAAAGCAGACAAATGTTCTCATTTTCATTCTAACTACTGATTGGACAGAAGAAAACGGTCCCTTTCAAGGTGAAGGGGTTTTTTTTTTTGAACATTCAAAAATGATCATGAACAGAAACTCCTACTTAATTACAAAGCATGCTAGTTATTCAAAATACTACATTAGATTTAATACAAAGCTGATGTCAGTTTAAAGCAACAACAGAAATCACAAAGGCTCTGATCAAATAAATAAAAGTCAACTCTTGAATTCTGTACAAGATGTCTCAGATTACCAATGTACAAAACTTCTCTTAAAAATATTTGTAGCTTAAATTGCTGTTACAAATACACTTTCTTTCTTTTTTTTTTAAGCAGGTTTTTGTCATTAGCATTCAACATTTTAAACCGCTAACAAACAGACATGGTCACTTGTTTTCGATGTTTGTTTCTGAAAAACCCCAAAAGGAAATCCAGCCTTCCTGGATTCTGTCGCAGGTTTTTTTTAAAGTTCAATTCTTCTATAAAAACACTCAGTGAGAAGTTCGACCCGACGTCTTCAAAACGCTCCAATAAATGTTTGGACTTTCTTCATTTTCTTTGCGCTTTCGCACAACAAATCACACCAGATCCAGGGTCAGAGGAGACGACCAGCAAAGCTCTGCAAAGTTTCACATTTCCATAAACCTCCCAAGCTGCAACTAAAGTCAAAGGTTGTGACGTGACTCCTGGGTGTCTTGTACCAACACTTGATTTTGAGACCATGGGCTCCATGCAAGAACCACCTGTGGACGTAGATTTTGTGACGTTTGTGAAGTGTAATATTTCTTAAAGGGCATACTTGATCATATTTTTTGTATTAGGAAACCTTCAAATTGTGATAAAGCAAATAAATCCCAATTTGCCTTTTTGCTTTTTTCAAAGCAGATCACTTTAAAACGCTCTTTTCTGATACAATTAAAGCCTCCGGAGGCAGGGTTTTAATGAGCACATCTGCACTGAATGGAACGACCTGATGTAACAGGTTATTACAGGAATCGAACTGTTCTGTTGACAAAAAACGGGAATGCTAAATGGATGTGCAGCCACAACTGCAGCTTCGGCCCAAGGAAAAGCGACGAGCCGCCAAACGCACAGGCGAGAAGACCGAAAGCTAAAACCCCTCGGAAGAAATCCAGGTTATTGCTCTTTTTGTGGTGCTGTGAGGCCTACTTCTACTAAACGACAGCACCGAGTCAAATGGTAGGAGGTCTGTTCCTCGACTGCTTCTTCTGTGAGTTTACCACGGAGCTCAGTGCTCCAATCATGGGCCAGAGCAACCAGACCTAGAACTTAGTCCTTATGGGCTGCTTTTCTGTAAGTTTCAAGCTTTTTGTTGCTTTCTTACAATAAAAAACATAAATGATGCAGCTTTATTGGGAATTTGGTAATACTAATTTTTTATCAAATGAGCTCACATTTGAACTGGAGACTGTGCTTTCATTATTTTCTTCTGAAACCCCAGAGTTTTAGAGTTTCATAGGAAGAGTTATCGTTTGAAAACTTTAGGCTGTGTGCTCGGCTCCCTTGTGCTTGTTTTTATACTCTTTTACATATTTCTCAACTTCGAACATGGAAATTAATCTTACTTTTATAAGCCATGACTCTGACTCAGTTCAGAAGTAAAAATGTGAGCAGATCATCAGATCTCCAGATATGCCCTTTAAGATTTTATCATTTGGAATGAGAATTTATTGAGTTTAGCAGATTGCTAGAAAAATGTCTCAGTCAGGTCAAGACCTTAACGTTATCCATTAATCAGCTGCTGCTAAAAGGAAATACATGAATCAGCCACATCATTATGACCACTTGTCCCTCTTTTTGCTACCAAAAAAAAAGAAGCTGTGACCAGTCATGACATGGAGACAGGACACCCAGTGGTGTCCAGCACCAGCATGTTTGTAATACAACCCCCAGGATGCTGGAGGATTTCTTTGTATTCCTCAAGCCATTCCTGGGCAGCTTTTGCAACATCTACTGCTGCTGCTGCTGGGGGTGGTGACAGGACAGTGTGGATTGAATGTGCTACAAAAAGGTTTAAGTTGACACGAAGAGTCTAAATAACATCCAAGTGAATATCAATTTGCACGTTTTGCCAGCTGAGCGCCGCGTTGCAACGAGATAAACTGCGTCCCTTCGCCTGTCGGTGGTTTTAATGTTACGGCTGACAGGGGTACACTCAGTTGTCAGCTGCAGATGGGACACATAATACTGAAGCACGAGAATACAACACTTTGAAAGGAGGCTTCACATACATGAGCGGTCTGGTTTCTGTCTGAGCTGTTCCAGAGAGGCGCTGAGAGGCTGCAGCCTGTTTGAAACGTGTGCTGATCTGTAATTATTTTAACAAAAGTAGGCAAATACTTGAGCATAAGAAGAATAAAAAGTGTAATAGAACTGTGTGTTTAAAGTAGAAACTAAGTGTCTGGTTGTGTCCAAAGTGAAATCGCTGTCACTATTTTCTTGTCCACTAATAATAACAGCATCCGATTTCTTTTTTGTTAAAATAAAACTGAACAGCAAAGTAAAGTATGTCTTTATGAACATAATTGTCAGAACAAATTGAGATATTCTGAATGGAAAACCTAAAAAAAAGTTCTTGCATGAGGCCCATTGTGATGCAGGAGCGCCCTCTAGTGACAACACAATTAACTACAAACATCAATCCAACACAATAACCTCTTGACAAATATACTGACTATACCAGCGCCTACAGGCACTGGAATGGCACTTTGAACTCTTCTGCCTACAGAGAAAAATATTTTTGTCGCCATATTCCTGTTTTTTTCTGTCCCAAATTAGATTAAGAGAAACCCTGATTTTGTTTAAGACAAACTTTTTTTTTTTTTTTAAGTTTACAGCCCTTTTCTGGTGAGAGGTTATAAGTCGGTTTGAACTGTCAGATCCATCAAATTTATCAACAAAACAAAACTAAATTAAAAACTAAATTGATTCGCTGGGTGCTGATAATTACAGTCATCTTATGGAGGAGAATCAGCAGTGCACTGAGAACAAAAATACAACTGGTATCGTTTTATATTTCTAACTTTAGCGAGGCAGGATGTGGCGTTTCCGCTCACCTCTGTCCCAACTAGAACTAGAGTTCAACTTTCAGGGTGTTCGTTTGTGTGAAAACATCCAGCGCTGAATTCATGTGCCTTTGTCAAACGGGACGCCGTTGCACGGACTGTTGCTAATACTCCAGCTGGTGGACTGACCGGCAGGCGACGACCCGCAGTCCCCAGTCGGCTGACACTTTGACAGGCCCTTTTGGCACGGCTCCATGGTAACGGCCACGCCCACGCCGCTCCGCCCCGATGTCATGTGCGTCACCTCCGACCACGTGTCCGTCTCTGGGTCGTAACACTCCACGCTGTCCAAGAACGTGGTGCCGTCGTAGCCTCCTGGAAAAAAAAAATGCAAAGACGTTCTTACAAATCGATTCAAGATGGAGGGCGACTATAATCAGACGCGCTCCAACTCAACATGCTTTGTTTGGTTTTAATGAGGGCAGAGAGTCATCAAGGCTGACTGAACTCTCAGCAATTATGTACTTTGCTCTCACATGAGCCCAGTCACACGGATGAGCTTTACCCTCCCTGCCTCCTTGTAGTAAATCGATATATAAAAACATCTGATCTGGACGTTTGTGTTCTCAGGAACACTGCACGAGGGAAAAAAAAAGTTCACGAAAATCAAACGCGCATGCACGCAAACACTGGCAGGAAAATAGCGAGTGAATGCTTTTGAATACTTTACATTTATAATATCCATCCATTCAGCTATTTTCTGCTTATTTGTAGCAACTCTTTCTGGGGGATCCCATGGTGTTTCCAGACCAGAGAGGCGTCCTAACAAGATGCCCAAACCTCCTCAGCTGACTCCTTTTAATGGAGGAGCAGCGGTTCTACTCCCAAGTTGCCCCCTGGATGACGGAAAAAGCTCATCTCAGCTGTTTGTGTCTCATGACCTTAGGTGATGGTTGGAGAGTAAATCAGGAGAGCTTCGTCTTTCAGATCAGCTGTCTTCACAGCGACAAACCAGAGCAGCATCCTATAAGTGTGCTCAAAGGGACTTATAGAAAGTCAGCTTGAGCTAATATGTTAAATATTGACTAGGAAATGTGACTGATTCCTTTTTTTTAAATTTACCAGAGAAGCTGGAAGTTCTGACTCGCCCGTTTTATCACTGAATGCACACTTCATTAAAAGAAGCTGGCACTGTGAAAACATGCAGCCAAATGGTAAACATATTTCTGATTGTCTGAACTGCTTTTAAATCTTCTAAAATCAGAGTTTTGATTTCCTTTTTTTAAAACAACTTTACTATCTTCTAATCTGACCAATAAATACTCCACAGGAAACCCTAGACATACTGTAGGTGGTTCTGCTTTTTGAGTCTGCGTAGGCAAACTGTTCGGAGTCTGACAAGAAGACGCTCAGTGGTCTGAGGCCAGTCAAAACCTTAGAGTTCAAAATATCTTATTTATAAAAAAAACAATCCACATTTTACAAGGAAAAAATACATCCCTCATCCACTCCACTTACAAAAAACTAAGTTTCTAATTTTGATTATCTCCACGTGTGACATTCACTATGCCTCAACAAAGGAAGTTTAATCTTTTTCATTTGTCATTTCTAGCAAATTTTCAGTCTGGGTTTTTCCCTCCACCTGCTGACTACCAGGGGAAAAAAAAACATTGTCCAATCACATTTTTTTTTTCTTTTTGAATTCCCCAATCTTTGTAAGGTAATTAGTTCCACCCCTTCACATTTGGTCTCACTGAAAAGCCTTAAATGTCCTCAGTAGACAGGAGTATGAGTGGGTGGGAGGTATTCAGGTTTACAAATGTCCTCCACAGAGGACATTCAGGAGGATATAACATCTGAAAGAAATGAGCTAGTATATCAAATACTGACCAATTTCTTTTTCATTTTTTACATTTACCAGGCTGAAGTTGGAAGTTCCACTTTGCCAATTTATCACTGAATTCAAGATTTATTTTAAAAAAAGAAGAAAAAAAAGCTGACATTGCAAAAAAAAAAAACAAAAAACAAATGCAGTTACTGTTTTGAATTCACCTTTTTAAGCAACAGCTCCAAATGTTAAACTCCAACGTCACATAAATCCTGTGTTTCATCACTTTGTTAGAGTTAAGACTTGACAACAATTACTGTATAAACTGGACAAGCAGCTCATTACATTTTATTCAGTGATTATACTGTGACTAAAAGCCACATCATAGAGGAAACTGCCAGCTTGTAAAAAACAGGGTAGATGTATTAATTAATACAGAGTCTTACTCTTTGTTTAAGTGCAACACACATCTCCATTTGTGATTCTGATGGAGCCCAGACACAAGCTTATCACCAGAAATCCACATAAATAAAATTTTAAAGGCTTTCACAGTTACTGAACATGATCTACATCCCTTTAAGTTTGATACTCTTCTCTCAAACATTAGTTTGTCATCACAGAGCAGCTCCAGCAGGTCTGATGAAAACGAGACTATGTCTCGGTGAGATTACCCGTATAAACAACAGTACATTAAATCCCTTACCCATTACATAGATGCGTCCGTGCAACGCAGTAACTCCCAGAGCACTGCGCCTGTGCCTCATGGAGGCAGCAAAGCTCCACGCGTCCGTTTCCACGTCGTAGCGCTCCACGGTGTTCAGCTGGTTGGTGCCGTCGTATCCTCCCATGACAAAGATCTGATTGCCGAGTGCGCACACGCCTAGAACGAGACAAAGGTTAGTTCATTCAAACATGCAATTACTTTATCACTATGAAAGGAGAATCAGAAAGGAGAACACCCCGTTGACACTAAAAAGAGTAGTTAAGTAAAAGTGTTTTGTTTTTGGGGAGCTGCTGCCCTATTAGGCCTGGTACAAGAGGCTCAAACGTACGAGCGAGCAACAGCAGAATATTTCATTTTGTTAGGGACGGCTGTGGATCAGTGGTTAGAGCAGTCGTCCTCCAATGAGACAGATAGAGGTTTGATTCCACCAGTATGCCACATGTCAAAGTGTCCTGGGGTAAGACACTGAACCCCTCATTGCCTCTGATGTGTCCCCCATCGGTGTTTGAATGCAATCTAAAGCACTGATTAGTCTCTATAGGATGATTTCTTTGTAGAGATTCAGAGCTGTATGAATGTGTGTGGATGGGGAAATGAGGGCACAGATTCTGTTGTAAAGTGCTTTGAGTAGCCTGGTTAGCTAGAAAGGCACAAGATAAGTACAGTCCATTTACCACTAAATTAAAATTTGAGTCAAATAATTTAAAATTACACACCTCATCACTACAGCAATTATTAGGAATGAATAGAGGAGCACAAACACACCAAAAATTAACTTTATTTCTAACTACTTGAGCTTTTAAAAGAGGGGGGGGGGAATCTGCACATGACAGTTCTGGCATAAAGAAAAACTTAAATAGACAAATAAATAAAAAGTTCAAAAATATACAATGCAGTCAACACATTTCCAGTCAGTTTGCCACTTTAAACATCAACCTGTTGCCCAAAATGTGACAACTTTTCTTTTCCTACGAGTAATTTTGAACTCCTTTAAAAACAAACAAACACTGGATTAGAACCAAAATGTTCCCGCAGAGCTGCTGCCGTGTTGAGGTTTGAAACTCAACCCGTGA
This sequence comes from Kryptolebias marmoratus, assembly GCF_001649575.2. Lineage (NCBI taxonomy): Eukaryota > Metazoa > Chordata > Actinopteri > Cyprinodontiformes > Rivulidae > Kryptolebias > Kryptolebias marmoratus. The sequence continues at coordinate 5,625,555 of NC_051432.1, forward strand.
CATTAATGTCAACAGATGCTCACTGAAAATGCTGTCAGTCAAATATAAGAACCGAAGTGGCTTCTGATGGTTGTTAGGTGACAGCAAATCTCCACTCATGTAGCAAAGACCTACAGCAGGAAGTACACTCAAACTATAGCTGTCGTGATTATTTTAGTCATATGATATTCAAATAATTGTAAATTTAAATATCTTTTCATTTTTATGCCAGTAAGATATTAAAATATTCCTAACAAAGTAATTATTAGGAATGAGTAGAGGAACAGGAAGAAAGACGTGTTATATTTGCTTTTTACATAAATTTGACATGTCTGCTGACTTCGACATGATTAGTTATTTGTGACAGATCGAAGCACAACCTTTAGAGGAGCACTGATTATTAAAATAGGAATCAACTTGGAAATGGCATTTCTGTGAGTTTCACTCAGCTGTTTGCCATAAAGATGACTGAAGGTATTAAGAATGAATATGCACATTGATAACCATTTTAATTATCTGAATAACAATGACAGAACGGCATGTCGTCGTCACACTAAACACTATAAAAGTCAACAGACTTCCTTCCGTCTGACTGATTCGAGCCTTTTTTGATCACTTTCACTTCTGTTGGACATTTTTGCAGTATCACGCGAAACAAGAGATTTCTCTCAGAAAGTCATCCTCAGTGACTCATTCGGGCGTACTTCAAATACCACTTTAATTGCGGCAGCATCACTGAAAGGGCCCAGTAAACTAAGGGTGCCTATCTACTCAAAACAAACTTGCAAAACCAGTTGTGTAAGTTTTCCCAAGTTGGAAGGGTTACTGAGTTTATCATGACGAAGCAGTTTTTTTTTTTTTTTTCTTTCCTTACCAGCTCCGGATCGCACTGTGTTCATGGGGGCCATGGTCTTCCACTCGTCCCTCTCGGGGTTGTAGCACTCGCAGGAGCTGAGCCGATTGGCCCCGTCAAACCCACCAACAGCATAAAGCAGCCGGTTGATCACTGCGACACCCACGCCAATACGCCGGGTTAACATGGGGGCTACCAGATGCCACTGATCTCTTTCAGGATCATACCTAGAAAGACAGAAAAAAAAAGAAGAGAGTGATATCAGAACTCGTGGAGGTGGTTTGTGACTTGGTTTGAACATTTCTTCAGCAAACAGAGAAGTCGAAGCATGGAGAGTCAGAGATAAACTTCCTCTATTTTGTTCAGCTTGTTCACATTGAAATTTTTTTTTTTACATACATTTGTTTGTAAAATAACGAGCTTGAATGAGCTATAAGATTCAAAAGATGCAAACACATAAAAAGTTGTGCTTTTTTTTTTAAGAAAGTATTTTTAACCATATTTCCAGAGTTTGTTTTTCTCAGGAAGATTACTCAGTTCCGCAGCAAAGACGGGAGCTATTATTGGGTTTCTCAGTCTTGTGAAGACATTTTGAGGAAGAACCCACCAGGTTAAATGAATAACTCGTGGGACTGTGTCGTGCCGATTCATCTCACGGTAACCGTAGACTGCAGTTCTTCGATATCATTTAGTGAGAATTCATACAGGTTGGGTATGTTCCTCTTTCAAAGAAACTCCAGTTATTCTGACTAACGGCTGACGTTTCTTGGACTAAAGCCAGAGCTTAAGGAAAGTTGTGGAATCAAGACAATAAATGCCTTGACCTGGTTAAGGACTGTAATATGGGTCCATGTCTGGCTTTGTGTCAAATATATGTATATATTTTTTATATTCATTATGGGACATTTCTGTTGAGTTAAAAACTGATTTACATCACTGTCATACTGTGGCTACACAAATACTATCATTTTACATTTTAAAAATACATGCTGTTAGTCAAAGAAGCAATTTCAAAGTTTAAGCAATGTCAGCAGAAGAGAAGTAAACTCTGTTTGATTTGGTAACGCACTTTTAGTGCAGATACTTTGCCTTAAGCAACAAGATTAAAAATTTTAACTCATTATGTTTTATGGCATTACTGTATTTGCTTGCAATTACAAAAAGGGCTAAATATTTTTATACAAGCCTTGAGCGAAGTAAAAATAAAGTGCGGGAAGTGGAACATTACCAGATAATATAAGGAAGTTACTGGATTCCTTTTTTTTTTTTAAAGTATACAGTGACTTCATCCTGGCAACAGACCATAACTCAAGTCTGCATTACAAAGACCGTCTTTGTACCGAGACAAAACACACAAACTTCAACGGGCCGACAGTAAAAGTCAGCGTTATGAATCACGTTCTACCTGTGCTGCTGTTATAATCTACCGTCGTGCACGCAGCAGCAGGAAATCATTGAGCTGGGGTCTCAAGAGATCTATTTAAGCTGTGATATATAAGGTTCTCGGTTCACTCACTTCTCCACACTGTTGTGATGAATGCACCCGTGGGAACCACCGACTGCGTATATCATGCCGTCGATGACACCAACCCCGATCCGGTTCCTGGGAACGCTCATCGGCGCACACGGACGCCAGCAGTTGTTCATGGGATTGTAGCAGTCCAACGCGTTGGAGTCCATGTTGCCATCGGGGGCGTTGTTTCTACCCCCCACAGCGTAGAAGAGCCCGCTGATCACACAGGCAGCCAGTCCACTGCGGGGCACCTGCAGGTCGGCCAACCTCAGCCAGGCTCCTGTACACGGGTTGTAAGCCTCGAGATAACTGAGAGACTGGCGGAAATACCCTCCTGCCGTGTAGATGAGCTGCGGCACCTTGGGCGTTCTGCAAGGAATTGCTTTGGTTGGTTTGTGAAGCGTGAGGTCCTGGAATATTTGGGCCAAGTAGTCTTTACACTGAGGGTCCCAGTCCAAAGACTGGAGCTGGGTCTGCAGGAAGTTGGGGGTGAGGGAATGGCAGCGAACAGCCTGGAGCAAGGCTTGGACGTACGGCCGCCGGTTCTCTTGGTCGTAGCGCACCCAGGCCACACACGCCTGGAAGACTTCGGACTCGCAGCGCACGTTGAGCTCGTCGCGGCTGATGAGGTTGACCAGCTGGCACTGGGACAAGTTAAAGAACTCCTCCTGGGTTGCTACCTGGAAGCAGAAAGAGAGACATTTTATTGTTATATAATTGTGAGAGCTTATTTATAACTCCTGCAGAGTTCCTAACAATTCAAGCAAAGCTAAAAAGCATCCATCTGCTGATAGGTTAATAAAAAATTTTTTTTTGAGTACTCAAGATGACCAAATATACATTTACAGATTATTTTATAAATAGTCAGGTAATTATTTTAATAGTTATTGAATCAAGTTGCCTGTAAAATGTTAAAAAGTGAGAATTTATCAGAATCACAAGTCTTCAAACTGATTTTGGATTCTGGAAAATCAAACGATTCCTACACCACCAAATAAAATACAGGTGAAATATGGTCATCTTCTAAACTCAGCTAAGAGAGAAGACTTGTTTGAACTAATATCTAATCCAATATTAGTGATAAACAAGTTTGTCTTTTTATAATAACTACTGAACCCATTACATGTAGGTAAACATCAACTGAGGCTTGTTAAAACTAAATCTTGACCATTTAGATGCTGGTCAACATTAGTCTCTCACAGATAAATTGCTACATGCATTTATATCTAAAAAATATACAGATTAAAAAATAAATAAATGTTTTAGCCACTTTTTAAGACATCCCATAAACTGTCCAACAGAGCAGCTCCGACCTTTTTGTGCACAACAGAGTGCAAACAGAAAAATCTGTTTTGACACTTTAATAACATTTTAAATATAGCAAAGTTTACTTAATTTATAACACAAGCCAAACCAGCTATTTCCAAAGTTAGGGTCATGAAACAACAAGTGTGGGGTCGTGAGAAGATCTACAGAACTTTTAAAATGATTGCCAATACAATATTTACTCGTTTTTTACAAAGAGATAAAAATAAATGCTCATAAACGCATGAACACACATATGTTTGATGAGGCTCATTATTAAATGGCGTATGATCAATGTTTGTACACTTCAGCAATATAGTCAGGGTCACTAGTTTCTGCAACTTTTATTTTGTGGGTCAAAAGCAGAAACGCTCGGGAACCACTGGGTTAAACAGCTGGGAAGCATTGCTTTGTAGGATCAACTAAACACGGATCATTATGAAATGCTTTTTCATTGTGTCTGCTTAGATCTTCAGTCATCAGGTCCTGGTGACCCTGAAGGGCTTGAATAGCAGGACTTCATTTCTTGTTTCTTGCAGATCGTTCACCTGTTGTCTAAAAAATTCAAGCCTACGAACTACAGCCGGGACAACTGCATACAGACGGCTGTAAAAGTCACCTGTCCGTCCCACGGGTCTGTTTGGCTTGTGTAATGCAGAGGTCCTGGTCCTCAGGACCCACTGCCCTGCATGTTTTAGATGTTTCCCTGCTCCAAGAAACCTGATTCAAATGATTGAATTACCTCCTCCCTGTGTCATCACTTACTGCAGAAGCCTAATAATGACTCATTTATTAAACCAGGTGTGAAAACTTGCAGGACGGTAGGTCCCCAGGACCAGGGTTGGGGACCAGTGGGACACATTTTGGATAGAGAAGCCAGAGGATTTGAAAGAGAAGTGAAAGATCTTGGATCATTTATCGAACATCTCCACAAGCTGATTTTACAATAATTCAGTTTGAAAGACGTGACCAAAACCTTTCACATGTTTGTCACATTAGAAAAACGACTGAGCGCCAACAACAAGCCACAGGGAGGGAGGGTGAGTCAGTGGCACACATGTGACTTCAACAACTAAGTGTTATTGTCCCAGGACAAGCTAAAAACCCTCAAGGCCTGTTCGAACCAAAGAAGCAGTTTAGATTAAAAAAGGTTGTTTTTTTTTTTTTACTTCATTCTTGATTCTAAAGACTTTTGCAGCAATCACAAGTAAACCTACATTTTATACTGAACAAAAATATAAACGCAACACTTTTGTTTTTGCTGCCAATTTTCCACAAGCTCAAAGATCCAAGACTTTTCCTACGTACACAACAGACCTTTATCTCTCAAATATTGTTCACAAGTTTGTGCAAATCTGTTAGTGAGCACTTTTATTGAGGCCAGCCAAAGGCACACTTGTGCAATAATCCTGCTGTCTATTCAGCATCTTGATATGCCACACCTGTGAGGTGGATGGATTGTCTTAAAGTGCTCACTTTGTTCACGAATCTGTGAACAATATTACAGAGAAAAAGGTCTACTGTGTACACAGAAAAAGTCTTACATCTTTGAGTTCAGCTCAAGAAAACATGGGAGCAAAATCAAAAGTGTTGCGTTCATAATTTTGTTCAGTGTAGCAGTCATGACTCACGGCACAAAAGTCTGAATCAGAAAAACCAGCTGACAGAAACCACGGCTGATAAAGTGAAACAAAATTTACTTACAAAGCACTCCGCGTGCAAACATTATACTTTCTCACAATAGTGGCGTTCAGTTCCTTATTTTAGATTTGCGTCATGACAAATTCCATTTATTAGTTTTTTTTTTTTTTTTTTACAAAAAAAAACAAAAATGGCTCCCGAAAACAAAAACAGAAACACTTCTTTGGCCGCACCTGGCTGAAGTTCATATAGATGTACTCTCTGGCCTTCTGGTGGAGCTCCGTGCAGCCGATCTGCTCGGCGAAGCTGTCGATGCCGATGGCGTTGCTGGGGTCGAGCTGCTGGACGAGGAAGTCGCAGCAGGCCTTGACCACGCTGTCGATCTGGTACATGACGGCGCCGTTCATCACGTGGATGACACACTTCTCCCCCACGGAGATGCTGGCAGTGTAGGCGAACTCGATCAATCTGTCCATAACCTGAACGTGTAGTGGGACAGAATCAAGTTCTAAAACTTTGTGGGGCCTTTTAGAGATTAACATTCAGAAATCACAGACTCAATGTGAGCATAGTAAACATGCAGCTTGTAAAAGAAAAATGTCAAACTAAAACCATTCAGCCAGTCATAGGGATACAAACGTCCACTCCTTTACAATTTTACATAATGGGACATAATCAAAAGGATCTAGTCTTTACCAGGCTCTAAAATTATTCAAATCTAACCTCAAGTGTACAAAAACACAACAGATTCCTTCATGTCATTATTTATTAAACAAAAACAAAGCCAAAATGGAAATGCTAAATACACACAGAAAATACATACATTCAACAGCTTGCAGAACCACCTTAAGGAGCAATAACTTTAGTTTTATGTATGACTTCACCCGTCTCTCACACTGTTGTAGAGGATATTTTGACCCACTCTTCTTTACTACATTGCTTCAGTTCATTCAAGTTTGCAAGCACTTGATTCTGCACAGCCCTTTTAAGGTTTCTGCCAGAGTATTTATTTTAATCAGGTTGAGGTCTGGACTTTGACTGGACCATTGCTCGAACTTAAATGTTCTCCCGTCTCAGTCGTTCTGTTGTAGATCTGCTGCTGGGTTTGGGATCATTGTCCCGTTTCATAACCTAGAACTTGGACAGATGTCCTCACATCTGAGTTTGGGGTACTGTGGTTACAGAGGAGTTCAGGGTCGACTTAATGACTGCAAGGTGCCCAGGTACTGTGGTTGGGGAAAAAAAAGCCTAGATCATCAGCCCTCCACCACCGTGCTTAACAGTTGGTGTAAGGTGTTTGTGACAATATGCTGTGTTTATTTATTCTTTTTTTTTTTCCCCAAACATGGCACCTTGCATTATGGACAACCATCTCTACTTTGAAATCATCTGATATTTATCTGAGAAACGCACAGTATGACCTTGGGGTGAATTTGTATGGTCATTAGCATCTGTTTTTTTTCCCTCTAAAAACCTAGGCTTTTCCACTTTAGGTTAGCTTTTGTGTAATAAATAACGACAGGGAGGAGTCTGCTGTGTGTTTTGGTAAATTTGATGTAAGATTTGAATCATTTGAGAACCCGATTAAAAAAATGAATACAATTTTTTTCATATGTACCAACATGTGAAACACTATAAATTTCTAGTTCACTTTCAAATGAACAACTTGTGTTGAGTTTTCAGTGGAAAGTTTTAGGTTCTGCATGAATGTTCCTTTATCTGATGGAACCTAATATTCTGCAGCATGACAACCACTCAGCATCTTTCTGTAGAACCCCCAGAGGCAGCATCCAAAGCAATTAGAAACCTCTAAGTCACACCAAACAACTGTAATGATTTAAACGTTTCTCTAATAACTTTTAACACAAAATGCATTTGATATTACTGTAAATACAAGTAGTGGTTCTGTTGTGTATTGGCTCTCTAACATAACCTGGAAATGAACTCAAATGGATAAAAAAAAATGACAAAAATAATCGTTATATTTAAAAAAAAAGATCTATCAGCATTTAAAACCTTCCAGATCACGTCCTGAAGTTCATGTAACTCACCCTGGGATGAATTCCCTCAATGGGAACCACCTCCATGCCGCACTCCTTCAGGCCGTTGGTGAACATGGCCCTGAAGACGGGGGACGAAGAGGCCAGCACCACCTTGTGAGCCACGAAGTCCACGGCCTCCAGGTCCTTGTAGCGCACGCGCAGCGTGACGTCGCACAGCTGCCGCTCCAGACGCAGCTCGTTCATGATGGCGAAGGCGGCCGACGTGTGGCTCTCCAGTGTGTAGCTGAAGACACGGTGGCCATTGCGCGTGGACGGAGTCACTAGCGCCTTGTATTCTGTCAGACACTCTGTCATTTCCTACAAACCCGTTCTCCTCCTCTTCAAGCTCTTTCTCACGAACGGTGCGCGGCGTTATGGGGCATCTCTGCGCCACATGCAGACGTGGGTAAAATAAAAGTGATGCTTAAACACAAATGGCACCTCCGGTCTCCCTGGATAATGCCCTATCGTCTGAGCAAAAGTCTCTCTTTTTTAAGAAAAAGCTGTTCAGTATCTGAGTTCAGCCATTTTGCTCATCTTGGCATCACAGGTTTCTGTAGCTGGACCGCCACTCAGGGCTGGTTGTGTTTTCACGCAGAGTTCCAACATGATGAAAATATTCAAAGTCAAGCTTTCCCCTTGTCACGTCCAACTGTTAACTTTGCAGAAATAAAAGATAATGTTGAACTATGACTCAGATTCCCATTCTGTCCCGCTGTTTGTGTTGGCAACACAACTGTTTTTCTTTCCACTTCTCAGTGATGTGGACAGAAACTTGTTGATCATTCTTTATGGCTTAAAAAAAAAGTGTCTCTTACCTACTGAATCGCCAAGTGAAGTTTTGTCTTAATTTATTAAGACTGCTCACGTGGCCTCTATGGAACAGGTTCTCAGAAACTATTAGAAGTGATTCATCTCAAATGGAGAAGAAGAAAAGTATAATTCAATGCTTCAAAAGAGCAGGAATGAATTAAAATCTTGTGCGATCGACACTTTGGCGGGGGTCAGAAGGGTCAGACCCTGAGGTTGCAGCAGTCAGGAGCTTGTTGACTCTGAACGGCAGTAACAGTCAAGTGCCAAATGTGTCACAAGCGTCACTCGGACCTTCTTGGAATGAAAAAGGAGGCCGGGCCGATGATTGGAATTTGCCCCGTGCAGTCTGAGGAGAAAAACAACAACAAAAAAAGAGGCGTTTGTTGTGTGTAAAGTACAGGCATCTACTAATTTTGCATAGGTTCTGTTTGACACAAATCAGTGCTGACACACACACACGTCATTGTTCGCAGGTAATAGCTCAGCATATCTTTATAGACTTGCACAATAAGTTTATTGGTGAGAAGACTTACGCCTTACACTCATTGACCCATTATCATTCCATAAAAAAGTGACAAAAAACAAACATCTTCTGATAAGACCACTCCATCAAACATTATCCAGATTGTTAAAAAAAAACAAAAAACTTTTCAAACCTAAAACTAAAAGCATAGCTATGACTAAAGCAGTATGTAATTAACAAAGAGGAAGTAATGCTTGATTTAAATGACTAAAGCGATTTTAATTAGAACCGAGTTCAGTCTGCCAGCATGACATTGCATTTTCCTCCGTCCTGTGACCGATCCAACTGAGGCTGGGACGAAGGGAACAGTTTATACAACAACACACGCAGAATCTCACATTGATGCAGAGGGGACTTCCAATTCCCACAACAGCATTTAACCTGCAAAGGACGACGAGTTACACCTAATCGGGCACTTATTTTTTTCTCTCCTGCAAACAGAAAGAATCCAGAGCCACACAAGATGCAAATTTAAACATGCCTGGGTTTTTTTTTTTTTTGGAACATTTCCCATGGGCGGGTTTTAAATGAATAATTTCTAAATAAAATATGTCATGTACAGAGCTGAGAACTTATTAACATTGAGATTAATCTTTTATAAAAAAAAAAAAGGTGTTAACCAGGGTTGTTCATAGTGAGCGAGAAACCTGTTCAGTGTTCTCTGCTTGGAATATTTAACAGAGTTTAGACAGGACCTTTTTTAAAGGAGTCCCACGCAGAACATCTTGACAGCCTCTGTGTTTTCTGGTTTTGCACGTCTGGCTGATTTGCACAACAGTTAGAATCAAATACCACAGAGCCACGTGTGTTTTCTTGCACCTCACAATAATAAACCCCCCTTTTGTTATTATACATATTTTAAATTAAAAAAAAGGAATTTGGCAAACAGTTACCACCACAGTAACACAACCCCACCAGTAAAGATGAAGGAAAAGGAGAGAACGTTTGCCATCAGACTTTATAAAACGGACCAGGAAGGATGTAGCTGAATTAACGCCTCACTTCACAGCCATTACAACTTCTTCTTTTCAGAACATGAAGTGCCTTTGACAGCTCCATAAACAAACCCTCTGTAAACGGGCGCAGGCTAATCTCTGAATAGGAAGAGCCGGAGCGACCCAATGGCAACGCTGCTGCGAGCCCTCGGTTATCTAACAGATGTCCCATCAGCTGCGAGCACAAACACTAATCATTACCTGAGCTGGAGAGAACAGAAGGCAGGTCACTGATCGGCCGATAAGACCCTTAAATCGGTCAAAATGGAGCTAACTAAAATGCTTTTTTTTTTTTTTTTAAACGCATTAGAGTTTTTCTTTAATAATCAATCTGTGTCAATGTGTGCACGGCCGACCAGTTAACGTTTAGTTGGGCAGTCAGATGTGCTGTAACGTGAAACTCGCTGCGAGTCCGATCCACTCCTGCACCCCCTCCCACACTCCAAGTTTCTGAGTAACAGCTTCACAGGAGAACATATTGCCTAACACCCCTTTGCTTTCTGTGGCGCACAAACCACCGACTGACAAACAGGCTACTCGAGTATCAGTCTGTGTATGTGCTGGAGATTTCACATATTTCACCGCTGACTAATCAAGGACCCAGTCCGGGGCTATGACACACACTTTTAAAAAGTCACCGGCTAGTACGACTGGGTCCAAACAGCCCAGAGAGTATGGATAGCTGTAGCAAAACCACATCAGTGCTAATTGCAGAAAACATGCTAAATGTTTGGTGTTAATTATTTTAAACGAAAACTCAATTTTTACCTGCTCAGCCTGGTTCTTTCTCAATTAACTCACAAACTTTAGCACACTTATCTTAGTTTTATCTGAGTTTTAGTTTGACTGAATCATAAATAAATGAACATATTCTCGAGAAGTCGAGGAGAAGACGTTTAGGTGGATATATAAGGGTTAATCTGCTGCTAAATACTACAGAAAACTGAAAGAACGAGTAAAACAACCGTCAAGGACTAGTACTGGGGATCAGGTGGAGCGCCGTAAAAACAAAACTTCTAGACTAATGAGTTTATCATTTTAACCCAACCCAAAGTTTTCTTTGTACACTTTACTCAACAAATCTGAGCGTCAACATGGACCAGTACATCAAAACTCCCTTTGGCTGTTTCTGAGAGTAAATAAAACCACTTCTTACTTTATAAAGATTTTTGACTGGTCTTTGTGACACTGCAATGAGTCCTTTTTTTTTAAATAGGGAAACGATAGCAACTTTTATTTTAACTTCCTTTTTATGAATTTTCTCTGCGTCTCCTTTGTTTTAAGCCTATTTGTTTTTACTCATCTTTAGATGTTAGAACCCATGGTTTTTATGATTCCTACATTACATTCCTCTGTTTTCCCTGTAATTAAACTGCATTTACTCAGTTCCTTCAGTCTCTTCATGTTACAGTTACCATGGTTAATACCTTTATAACTCATCACTGTTTGAAATGAACTTGTGTGTGTGTGTGTGTGTTTGTTTTGTTTCAATCCGGTGTAAAGCACCTTGTGTGTTACACTCCTTTGTGTGACAGGAGCTTTGTCAATAAAGTTTGACTGACTGGTTGTTTCGTTGCGTTCATGCACATTTGTTAACTTGTAAACAAAGACTTTTCTACAAAGACATAAACAGTAAAAACAACTAATGTGTTTGTTGTTGGGAGCCTACAAGTGTGTCCTCTTTGTGCGGAACTACTGACTATTTATAGTCCCAACAATAAAGCATTAAAACTTTTTATTATAGGCAGTAACATTAGTGATTGCAGCTATGACCCATGTAAATAACATCCTCACAAAGCGACAATCGTGAGACTGAACTTTTTTCCATGCTGACATCCAGGACCCCCTGATGAGCCCTCAGATAGAGCCACCTCTCAGGTCTGTAGTCCTGCAGGAACCGGACAAAAACCGGCTCGACTTCCAGCGACTCCGACGCTAAACGAGGACGAGCAACAAGGTAAACAAACGCGCAACATGTTTCGCTGGCGTTTTCTAGCACAGCGCCCTCCTCCTCCTCCCTTTCCCCCCCCCTCCATGACTCATCGTGAACTCCTCACCGAGCAAACAGTGGAACTGCCTGTACCAAAACACGACCCAGAAGCGGAGTTTGTCCTTACATAAGCCCTGGACGGAATTAGATCTCCGCGCCGGACACAAAGCGCTGTTTTTTTGTTTTGTTTTTTTTTGCCTTCCGCTCCGAGCAATAAAGAGGTCATCGTTTTCGGAGCTCAGTTGGCATCGAAACAGCGGAGAAAGCTGCCGTGCACGGCTGGACGTACACCGACTATAAGTTCGCGACGTGACAGAAACCACCGGCCACGTAATGAAATTGTTAGCTTTGACAAAATTAAAGGTTTCGGAAACGGAGCTGGCAGAAAGATGGGCTCCTAATAATAGAAGCAGAGTAACGGCTGCGCGAGCCGAACCCTGCAAACATGCTAACAAAGCTAACATATCCGTAATATTAGGCTCCTACTCACTCTCAGATTTGCTTGGTATTGTAGTGTTGAGTGTTACTAACCTGGTAAATTCGTACAAATACAGGAAACCCACGTAGGCTAGCTCAGTTCCTCCATCACGGTCTGTCGAGCAGTACGCCACATCGGAAGGAGGGAGAAAGCTGTAACTCACCGTGACTAAGCATTGTGTCGGCCTCCAGCAGCCTTCAGAATAAGAGCCTGCTCCGGAGCGCGAGACCCGCCTCCGTTGACGTGTAATGGAAGGCGGGGACGCCAGAAGGGAGTAGGCTTTTATTGAGAAGGGGTTCTGACAACGAAGGGAAAAAAAAAACAAGGCCAAAATGTTAACACTGGGCCAAAACTAGTACAAAAACACCAAGACGATAAAGTTGAGGGGTAAAACTCCTTATTCTACCTTGAATAAAATGAAACGTTTTATTGCAAAATGAACAGTTAAAACAGACAAAATCTCAGTACGAGAAAATTATATCAAGCACCAGTTCAAAATATTGTAAAAGAAGTGTTGAAGTATAACAATAAATTACTAAAACGTAAATGTTTAAAATGTTGACAAAGCCATTGCTAAATGGAAACAGATGCTGCAAGTAAATGCCCTATAATAACCTCTGTGTAAATGCCACTCACCTTGCTTGTCAAGACTCTTCCCTTGTGATAAACATGTTTGTGAACAGCTCCAGCATTGACAAGCAGCTTCAGAGGAGCCTGTTTGCCCCAGGCAGGTGTTGACACACCAGATTTTCCCTGTTGCAAAATACACTCACCGGCCACTTTATTAAGTACACCTTGCTAGTACCGGGTCACACCCCCCTTTCGCCTTCAGAGCTGCTTTAATTCTTCATGTCACAGATTCAACAAGATGTTGGAAACATTCCTCAGAGATTCAAGTCCATATTGACATTACAGCATCCATGACAGCATCCCACAGCTGCTGCAGATTGGTCCATGGTGTGAAGTGAAGTGAAGTGAAATTTATTTATATAGCACTTTTCCGCAACAAGGTGATTCAAAGGGCTTTACAACACAGAAACAACAATCAGGTACAGAATCAAATACAGCAAACATCATAGAAACATCATAATCAAATACAGATCAATCATGTATAATCTAAATTAAATATAGGATAATCTAAATGAAATCATGAAACTAAACATATCTAAACATGAGCTAAAACAGTCAAAATAGTAGCTAAAATAATCTAAATAAACCCATGATGAAGTTAAAGCTGAACTAAACAACAATTAGGCTAAGGCAGTCAAAATATGAGCTAAGATAAACTAAACTAAACACACAGTGTGTCTCCTGTTCCACCACATCTCAAAGGTGCTTGATTGGACTGAGATCTGGTGATCATGGAGGCCTCTGGAGTTCAGTGAATCCAGACTCATCAGACCAGGCAGTGTTTTTCAGTTCCTTATTGTCCAGTTTTGTTGAATCTGTGTGAACTGTAGCATCAGTTTCCTGTTCTTAGCTGAATGTCACCCGGTGTGACCTGCTGCTGTAGCTCATCTGCTTCAAGGCTGGATGTGTTGTGTGTTCAGAGATGGTTCTGCAAACCTTGGTTGGAACAACTGGATATTTGAGCTGCTGTTGTCCTTCTGTCATCTCGAACCAGTCTGCTTATTCTCTTCAGACCTCTGACATTAACAAGGTTTTTATTTGTCCATACAAATGCTGCTCACTGGATATTTTCTCTTTTTTTAGATCATTCTCTGTAAATCCTAGAGATGGTTGTGTGTAAAAATCCCTGAATTTCAGCAGTTTCTGAAATATTCAGACAAACAACCACACCTCATTCAAAGTCACTTAAATCTCTTTTCTTCCTCATTTTGATGCCCGGTTTGAACTTCAGCAAGTCATCTTCACCACATCTACATGCCTGAAGGCATTGAGTTGCTGCTATGTGATTAGTTATTCGGGTTAACAAGCAGCTGAACAAATGCACCTAATAAAGTAGCCAGTGAGTGTAAGTAATTCAGGTCAAAAGGGCTGACTTATGCAGCATATTCTTCCTAACAGTCACAAGGTGGCACCAAAAGCTCAGTATAAAAGTTCAGGCCTACTGAGATGATTAAAGCTGCATCCATCTGCTGCTCTGTCAACAGTTTTGTCATGTTAGAGCTCCTGAGCTGCAGTGGGAGATAGGAACAGGAAGGTGAGCGTCTGTACATGTGTCCCTGGCGATCACTGACGACCTGTGACTTTCACCTTGCCAGTTTGGTGTATGATTTCAACAGAAGGAAGGAAGCCCTGACTCTCTGACCTCTGTCAGCAGGCACACTGCTGCTGCATACAGTTAACATCTGGATGAACATCTGCACCACTACAAATCATATCAAATCAAAGGTGTTTTGGTGCAACTGAGTCAGTTATCGCTGACAAGCATGTCTTTAGGTTACTCTGGGTTACATCCAAAGGGATGCAACTTCTGTAGTTGTTAGGCTGCCGCCACTGATTTACACACTGAAACTGATAAATATCTTGACCTAAATATGAGTTTGCAACCTGTTTTAGTCATTGAAAAGGAAACTGAAACCTAAATTGTTCAAATCCATCATTTTAAAAGCTGAAATAGCTTTAACCAACACAGAAATTATTGACATTTTATGACCTATTAGCTTTTGTAGACATTAGTTAAATTACAGTAGGGCCTACTTTTACAACTTTATGCGTGATCTATGTTCATAAAGCAATAGTTCAGATCTTTTAAAGTGGAGTTTTGTGGAAAACATAAATAATTAATATCTTACCTGTTGTAGATAGAGCTTTAAACAACCTCCATTTGGAGAAAGAGTTAAATTCTGCAGTGCGAACACCAAAATTGGTTTGCTGCAATACTAAAACAACTCCTACACCCAAAATCAAACAGTTCTGACATAAAAAAGATCATAATGATTCAAATGAACTATTTTTCATAAACCTTTACACCGTCATCAATCGCACTACAAGGTTGTTCTGTCAAACAACATGCTATTCCTGCCCAAAGTGGCCTTGTCTTCACAGCAATGTGAAAGGCTTTACAATACTGTTTGCATAAACTACAATCTAATTATTGATACTGAATTTTGCATTACATGGTTATTTACATAAAATCATCTAGTTACAAGCACAAAAGCAGCTTTAGCAGCTAGCTGTAACTCTTTCAGTGTAACCTGGGGCACTTCCTGCAGGAATATCATGATATTTCTGATAGAAAAACCATGCAACACAAAACTGACAACAGCATAAAGGTTTGTAAAACAGCATTCACTTGATCCACTATGAAATATTTGAAATTAAAGTTGTTTTTATGACAGCGGCTCTCCGCTTTGGTCTTTGCCTCACATGGGCAAACCATTAGCTTGTTGATCCAATCAGACTTAAACTTTATTTCTGCAAACCGAGACTGTTCATAGAGCCGTCTGCAACAGTCAAGATATTAATTGTTCATAATCCTTCCATAGAACTTTTCCACAAAGGTCTGAACTATTACTTTTTAAACAAGAGCAGTTCAGCAGATCGTGAGCTTTTGTAAGCACAACTTAGCTGAAGACATTATCATATTTGAACATAAATGTACTGAAGATCAAAGGCCTCATTCACATATTTCTGTCTACAGATGGTATAAATGTCTGGGAACAACATTAAAACCGGCTGTACATGTCGTGTCTCAGTTTTATTCATGCCAAGTGTGAGCAGCAGATCTGTGTGAGGTGTTAGCTGAGCTTAGCTGCATGTGAAGAGAATAAGCAAATACAAAAAAGGGTGTTCGGCGTTTATTAAAAGCTGCCTTGTGTTGTTGCTCGAGCTTGTCTGAGACAAGCAGACCTTGATGTATGTGGGTCAATGTCATTACCAGATGTGAGACAAGGGGGCTGACTTCCTGTGGTCCTTCTTCACATAACCCTCGCCACAAAAAAACACACACAGGCGGACTCATTTATGAATGTTCCACAGACTGAAAAGGAATCACAAGCTCTTTCAATTAGAAAATATTTTATTTCTTTTATTAAAAGAAAGGTAATGTTTGCATTTGCCTGTAATAAAATAGATATACTTTACAAAACAGATGTTATAAAAAATGTCTTTGGAAAAACAGAAAGCTCACTACACAGATAGTACAAAAAGTAACCCATTCATGAGTTTAGGTCCAGAGAGACTGACCTCAAATAGTCTGTAGCGGTCAGCTTAATTTAATAAAAAAACAAAACAAATGTACCTTAGACAGAAATGTTCGTTCAGATTAGTGAAAAGAAGCATCGGACTGTAAATCTGTCTTCATTCCACATGGTTCATTAACAAGTGCAGACACATTCTTATCCTCTAAAGTCTCAATGAAACCGAACAAAAACCTTTACACTTTTATTCACAAGTTTAAAAAATGAAATCTTGACATTCTCGTTTATCAAGCGGCTGATTTCGTTTCAGTCACAGTTAAATAATCAGCGTGTCACGACAGAAATAAAGCACAAACATTTTTTTTTAAATGTGCTGATTAGTCACATCGCGGGCAATTGACATTTTGCTGGTTTTGTTGCTGTAGCAGTTTAACTGCAGCAGGGACATTTCAAAGGAGAGAGAAAAAAAAAATTGGCACCAGCCCAACAACCTTATTCTCCCACATCAGGTTTGTCTCAAGTCATTTCGAAACACCGCGTGGAAAGTTTCGCTTTGTGCCAGTGCTCTCACAACAAGACCACAACAGTCTCCACTGAGCTGTGTTAAAAAAAACAACTAACTTTTTTCTGTAATCTGTGTGTTTCCCCTTCTATTCCCGCCCTGTATTATATACACAAACATATGTAGGAAGGAGCAAAATGATTTTATCTGATCAACTCTTGTGTGCCTTGGAGTTTCGAACCAGCGAAACCCAGATGTCTACACAAGCGTGTATCACAGACTGCAAGTGC
Source organism: Kryptolebias marmoratus (assembly GCF_001649575.2). Taxonomy (NCBI): domain Eukaryota; kingdom Metazoa; phylum Chordata; class Actinopteri; order Cyprinodontiformes; family Rivulidae; genus Kryptolebias; species Kryptolebias marmoratus. The sequence continues at coordinate 5,642,585 of NC_051432.1, forward strand.
TGCTTTAAAAACTGCAATGAAAGAGACAAGAAAGCCTTAAATCTTCACCTTCAATCCTGCAACTCCTAAAGAAAAGGTGGTTTTTTTTTGTTTCTTTTCACTGTCATGTCGAGTTTACGAAAACCACTTTTCAGTACAAATGAGTTAAAGACTTATCGCTAACATCACAACCATAAAAAAATGTATGTTGCTCACAATTGAATGGCATCTTTGTGACATTTGGTTTTGCAATCATGCCACGGTAAAGTTTATTGATATGTCACTTTAACTTTGACACTTTTCACATGTCAAATGCGAGGCATCAGTGTAAACATGTGTCCTTGTGCCTCCGTTGAATTTCATGCAGTCTTTTTCTGGCTTCGTGATTTGAAAACATCAAGGCTGCTTCCTGTCTTTAGAAGATGTGCTACATGTTCTCTGTAAAGTGGGGAACCCTTTCACAGTCTTTTGGACTCTACTTCCAAGAGTCTAAGTTTTTATGGCTTGAAGAGTTTTGGGTAAAGCGCTTTAATGGTGGAGGGAGTGGTGACATTCCCAGAGGAAATGGTTGTCTCCAGTCCATGTTCTAACTTCTGGGATGGGACTTCAGTTTTACTGAAACTGCACTCCAGAAATGGCATCCCGATCTTCTTCACCTGTCCATCTTTGGTCATCAGACACGGCCGACAGAGCAGCCGGAGAATGGCTCGCCTCATGTCCTTACTGGTCAGAGTGTAGATGATTGGGTTGATGAGTGAGTTGATCATGGCCACTCCCAGGAAATAGCTGGACTTTTTAAGCAGCTTACACTGACCCGTTTGGCAGAAAAAATCGATGAGGAGGAGGATGAAGAGGGGCAGCCAACAAACAATGAAGACCCCCAGTACGATGGTCACTGTCTTGAGCAGGGCGATGTACTTCTGCGACTTCCTCACTGAGCTCTTCCTCATGGTGTTCTTGAAGCTTATCCGCTGACGCTGCGTGTTGGTGCGAACAATGCTGAAAACTCGAACATAGAGGATCACGATGGCCAAAAGCACCACAGTGAACACAGATATGCTGAACATTATGTAGGTTTTGGTGTAAAGTGGGAGCACGGTTGAACACTGGTCCAGTTTGCGTATACAGTTCCATCCCAGAATTGGGAGGACCCCCAAAAGCCCCGACAGGGCCCAGCTTGCACCAATCAGCGCCAACATTCGTCCCTTCTTCGCCCCGTGATGTGGACGCATCATCACCATCGTGATGTGGCGCTCAATAGCAATGGCCAGCAGACTAATGATGGAGGCGGCCAGAGTGATGAAGACCCCTCCCTCCCTGAGGAACCACAGCAGTGGTGTCAGTTTTAAAGTATTATGTCCTGACATGACAATATTGGCCATGTAGGCAATCCCAGCCAGCAGGTCTGACAGAGTCAAGTTCCCCAGTAAGTAATACATGGGCACATGGAATTTCTTATTACTCCAAATGGCGATGAGAACTACAGCGTTCTCCAGGACAATAAGGAGACACACCACCAGAAACACAATGTCGTCAGTCTTTAGCTTGGTACTGCAGCGGTCTTCCTGCAACTTGCCAGTGAAGTTGTAATGCCTCCAAATGACAGACTTATCTAGGTACTCCTTGAAGAAACTCAGATAGTTATCAGACAAGGGAGTAGGGGAAGTAGAAGGGAGAGTCGTTCCAGAAACACAGTTCTCCATGCTGGATATTGTTTTTCTTCTACTTTGCCTTCAGTTGTAGCTATAAAGCCATTTTGTTGACATGCAAAAAATGAGCTACTTTAATGATCGAAGGGATTGGATGAAGTTGACACAGTGGAATCCAGCAGAATCCCAACAGATGTTTTCCTTTTTTGCCAGAAGATGGTGCTCTTGAGGTCTGCCTGGTTATGGGGTCCAAACACTGAGGAAAGATGAAAAAAAAATATGCTGAAAAATACTGAAAGGGAAGGGAAGCACCTCAGATATTCATTTCCAAATGTTATTAGTAAAGTTACATAAAATATGCTGAAAAAGTTTACAGGATTAACACACAATACACTTGTTTGATTGCGGAAACAGAAAGGTTGACATCTCTAAAGCTTTTTTGCTGAATTCCTAACCTTGTAAATTCAAATTAGTGATAATTGGGGTGCAGTGGATCAGTGGTTAGAGCAGTCACCGTCCAATGAGAGAGTTGGAAGTTTGATTCTACCTGTACGCTGTCGAAGTGTCCCTGGGCAAGACACTGAACAGATGTGTCCCCCATCGGTGTATGGATGTGATCTAAAACACTAGTTAGTCTTCTAGTCTGTAGTAGAATGCTGTATGAATGTGTGCATGGATGAGTAAATGAGGGCATTGGGTTGTAAAGCTACCATTTAATTGCGTTCTCTAGGTGGAGTATACAAACAAAAAGATAGAAGGATGTTTAACTGTTGCGGTTTGTTAAGCATTTGTCTGTCATTGTAAGCTTGTTAGACAGGAACCATCAATCACAACCTGTGCAAATATGTATGTGTGTATACATACATACATATAAAAAAAAAAAAAAAAAATTCCCTTCTCACCCTCCGCGGGTGGTCTTTGTTTCATCCTCTGAGCTCAGGTCCTCTACCAGAGGCCTGGGAGCTTGAGGGTTCTGCGCAGTATCTTGGCTGTGCCTAGAACTGCACATTTCTGGACTGAGATGTCTGATGTTGTTCCTGGGATCTGTTGTAGCCACTGCTCCAATGATATGATGATATATATATATATATATATATATATATATATATATATTCCACACTTATAGCACCTTTTCTGACCTCTCCAGTTTCTGCAATACACTTTACAATGTTTTTCATCCACCTATTCCACACTGACATATACAAACAGTCTCTATAGATTGTATTCGCAGTCATAACTCAATAATCATATTGGGGGTGTGAGGAGGATTCAGCTTCAAAATGTTCAAGCTGTAGAGGCTGGGGATCAACCCCCCCCATATTGGAAGACAACCACCCCCTAACAGTGGGCCAAAGCCGCCACTTCAAACTTTATTGTTTTAGAGAGTAACAGCTCGTCTCAAGTTTTACGGCACCTACCAACTACAACTCTAAATACTAATAATGAGTGTAAAACAGTTTAGGGGGGCATTCCTTTGAGTCACTGCAGGATGTTTTGTCTTCTTGAGTCAGATGTTAACGTTTAATCTGGCTACCTTAACATGTTCTGTTCGTTGCTGGGAACCTTGTAAATGAAACATCCACATCGCCTTGAAAGGCTTAGTGACAATTCATTCTGTAAAACCGACTCGGTCAAAAAGTGAATTTTAAATTGTCAAATGATTTATTGAGTTGTTCAACAAAGACTTTTAGAATCTGTTTTTGACATACATTAATTTTTTTTTCTTTTTTTGCTCCCCATTTGAAAGCGTTGTGAATAAAACTTAGCTACATTCTAATGAAAATAGTTGTTGCTTTCAAACGTTACAGCAATTTTAGTTCTGTGCAAAACAAAAAAAAAAAATGAAACTCCTACAAGATAATTGGGATTCCCTCCAATATTAATTGGTGTTAAAAACACCTCCAAAGTTACAGGTGTGTGAGAAATACCCAAAACAAAAGCCATTAACCTTTCTCATATATTGCATCAGACATGGCAATTACAAAGAGCTTACCTCAGTTTTTGGTGTTGCGTTGTCCTTATCTTGCTCTTCATCTGCTTTTCACTCAGGAGAACCCAACCAGGAGCAGCCGGTTCGTCAGCGTCCAACTGACAAGGCAGAGGGAGTGAAGACTTTAGTTGAAACATGCAGCAGCTCAGGGGGTTGGTCTAAGCTAAAAACTGGCTCTCCACCCACAACCTCTCATACTTCCTTTCACATACTCTCACGGGCATCACACACACACACAAAAGACAGCTGCTTCTTAATATCACTGTAATCAGTGGCAATTTGTAGGTGTTTGACCCAGTTAAATATCAAAATTTAAATTAAACCACTCAATAATCTACAGATGGGCGATAATGGATGATATCGATTTTGAGAATCCTTGATGTCATCGTGAAGCCTTCCTTTCTACAAGCAGAAAGAAGCAGCCAAAAAAAAAAGAGAATAAAAATCACTGTTTCCTTTAACGTCAGATGTGTTACATGCGATCTGGTGACAGAGAAACTTTGTTGACCACAAAAATAACCATAAAAGTCAGAGGTGGCACTGACCGTAGCATAAAAAAAACAGTTTAGCGTAGGTGTTAATTTTCAAGTTTTCTGAACAAAGCTGCTTTACAGCTTTCCAAAGAGAATTGGCTTTTAACCTTTGTGCCTCTTTTGCTGGAAGAACCAGTTCCATACGGAAAAGGCTCAAGAAACAATTTCCCAAACTCTCATTGCTCAATAAAATGTTGACGTTGCACATTTGGAACTCCTGTTAGTTTATGCTTTCCAAACTCCTACAAGCCGAGGAAATTTGATTGGACGTGATCATAACAAAATCCAAATTCCCAGAACTATTCAATGAGAAAGCAACGTGTCTCAACACGCCTCAATGGTTCACCTGAGAAACTTCCCCTGCAGGCCCTGCACTCGGTTAATCAACACAAAAAGCAGAGAGAAGGTGACTTTTTATTGGCTCGTTGCCGGTTTTAACGCAAGGAGTTTGGGTGACACACATGCTGTCCTCGTCACTCGACATGATGCTGTAGATGAATAAGCAAATGACAAACAGCTGTGACTCAAACAACTTTCTTTACCCGCAGTCTTTGAACCGTTGGGAATCCTGCTCCTAATCCGGATGCTTTTCTGACACACTACACTTCACTGCTGCTCTCTTCAAACAGTGGTTTTCTTCTCATAACTGTGTTTGTTAAGGACTTACCTGGCTCAACGGAGGGATCCTGTGTCTCCTTTGTGACTGAGCGATAGTCAGGCACAATCGTTTCTTTGTTTTTCTTTGTTGTCACACACCGTCTCGACTCCTACATGCATCACAAGCTCCTCTTCCACATTTGTGGCTGTCTCATGACAGAGTCGAGTGTGTCTTTTCCAGACCTCTGATAATCTCAGTTAATTGTGACTGCTGACACACAGACACAACTGTGTGTCAGCAGTCACATAGCAGTCAACCAAATAGTGTCTGACTTCACAGGAATCCTTTTGAAGTGGGGGGTTCTGTGGAAAGGTCATGAACAATTAGTGGAATATCTCACCTGTTGTAGATGGCTTTTTGAATCACCACAGTTTGGAAAAAAAGCATTTAATTTGGATTGGATTGATGAGCTGTGAGCTAGTCAACCTGAAAGTTTTTATAGCGATTCAAGCAAACCTAAGAGTTCTTTTGAAAGGCGACTGGGTGTCCTTTCTTGTTTTTTTTTAACTTGTTTTGCTTTTTGTCCACAAACTTTCTTATTTCCAACAGAAAAGTACAGAGTGCCAAACTTTAAAACTGTGACCAGGTGCTCCATTTACACCAGTTAAACTCACATGCAAACCACTCTCCCTCCTGTGGATTGTTAGAGTCTATCTTTGCATTTCAGTTTGGGAAGTTCATTCAAACACTATTTTATAAAGCTTTACACCACCACAAGTCTCTTAACACATAATTACAAACACAGAGTTGTGTGGCTACCTACAGATAACAGTGGCAACAGCAGCAGCTAGCTGTAGCCCTTCAGGTGCAGCTTGGGACCACAGCAGGCAGGATTTGGAATTGAAACTGGGTCCATTTGGACAACCCATTTTTAGCTTATATATACAGTCTAAGCAAACCCACGTCTAAAAGGAATTTTGCCATCTAAAAACAGCTCCAGACTTCAAAAATGTAAAAGCAGTTCACTCAAACACCATCATTCCGATCTCTACATCGCCATCAATTTCACATTACACAGTTATTTTGGGAGAAATATGGTAAAATTCCTACTGGAATTGCCACAGACTGCACTTAGAGTTACAGCTAGCTGCTACTGCTGCCACATCTGATTGCATTTCACCACAAAATTCTATGTAAATAACTACGTGCTGAGAAACTGACTGCAGCGTAAAGGTTTTTAAGATAGCATTTGAAGAAACTGCTACAAAGAGTGATGAGATTGGAGCTATTTTTAAAAACAGGAAGAATCATTTTGGTCCTGGATGCAGTCGGACTAGCTAGGTAATCCTCAAGTTAAATCTATCTACAACAACTAAGATATTAATTACTCATATTTTTTTCCACAGAACATTTTTTAAAATGTATGAAAAATACCTTTAAAAAGCCAGTCAGCTCAGCAGCTGAAATGTTAAAGTTATGAGCAACAAAAGAAAACAGGTGAAGTCCCCTCCTTAGAAAGTAACAGCATGTAGGCTGCTGCCATTTACTTTGTGTGATCAACTGGAACCTTTGTGTTTGTTTCAGTCTTTTTTTTTTTAAGTCTGTGTAAATGTTTCCCCTACATTGCCCGTTGTGTGCAGAGCTGTAAGCAGAAGGAGATTCCTATCCAAAAATCAGAGACTGATATGCTGTCGGGGTAAGTGCGGGTGCCTCACATCAAAGACTCGAGCGAAGAAACAAGGGTCAGGATGAGTCTAACAGATGATTGGGATTTACTGCTGCGCACAGGAAGGAAAGGCCGTCTTTCTTCATGTTTTTTTTAATCATTTGGGGATAACTCAGTCTTGTCTGTGTCTCCTTTCTTGCCATTGTTTTCTCGGTCTCTTTTCTCAGGTTTTCCTCAGATTCCCGACTCCCATATGATCCTATTCTTGTACATCAACACTCCGAAAAGGAAACGCCCTCTCTGGTGTATAGGTATGTTTTTGGCCACACACATTCACAGCGGTAATATTAGCTGCTTTCTGCTGAGCCAGCTCCTCCCGGGTGTGGATGTAACGTTGACCTTGTTGAACTACATGCAGCACATTATATACGTGGCCGACCATTACACCGATGTGGTTCTACAGAGGAAGTGAAACAGCGGATATGAAAAAGTCTTATACCCCTGTTAAAAAGCCAGGTTTTAGGATGTAAAAAATAAACCCACTGTAAAACCTTTCAAAAAATTTTCCTCCCTATTGTGACAGATGTCCTGTACTATTTCACTGAAGAAAGAAAAAAAAAAACATTTCTAGGAAAAAATATAACCTGGTTGCATAAGTGTACACACCCTTAAACTGATCATTTGTTAAAGCATCTATTAACCTAATTACGGCCTTCAGTCTTCCTAACGAGTCTATTAGCATGCTTGGTAATATTTGCCCTCTCTCTCTTGAAGGCGCTCCAAAGTAGTCAGACTTTAGAGAGCATCTCTCATGAACAACCATCTCCAGGTCATCCCATAGATTTTCTGTCAAATTTAAGTTTAGACTCTGGCTAGGACCTTCTAAAATTTAAGTTTTCTTCAGGTGAGGTCCTTTTTTTTGTTGATTTAGATCACAGGTGTCAAACTCCATTCCTTTGGGGCCACTCTCCTGCATGTCTTAGAGGTTTCCTTGCTTTAAAATACTGAATTTAAATGGATGACTTGTGGACGTGCTTCTGGAGAAGTTGATGATTTGGTGAGGAGGTGATTAAACCATTTAAGTCAGATGTGTTGGAGCAGAAAAACCTAAAACCTCCAGGACAGTGGCCCTCGAGGCCTGGAGTTTGATACTCCTGTTTTAGATCATTGCCATTTAAAAAAAATAACATTCTTCTATAGCTTTCCAGCAGACACCTTAAGATTTTAAGCCAAGATATTTGCAGCTGTTTATAATGTCATCTTCCTTGACTAAAACCCCAGTTTCAGCTGAAGCAAAAAAAGCAACTCCACAGCATGATGCTGCCACCACCATGTTTCACTGTGGGTATAGTATTCTTTTGGTGATCTACAGTCTCATTTCTGCACCAAACACACTTCTTGTTATTGTGACCAAAAAGTTAAACTTCAGTTCATCAAACCAGAACACATTGTCTTTAATTTTAAGGAGACTTTATTCTTATTTTTTTGCAATATTTATCCAGACATGAATGTTTTTATTTTTAGGAAAAGCCTTCTCTACCCACAAGTCCAGAAATATGGAGAACAGAGGAGACTATTGTCACATGTAGTACCCGACCAGTACTTGCCAGGATTTTCTGCAGCTCCTTCAGTGTTGCTGTAGGACTCTCTGCAGACTCCCTGACCAGTTTCCGTCTCATCTTTTCATCAGTTTGGGACGTCCAGTTTTCCGTAATGTCACTGTTGTTCCATATTTCCCCCACTTCTTAGTCTTTACTGTCTTCCATGGCATTTCTGATGCTGGGAAAGACTTTGTAACCTCCTGACTGATTCCATTCAACAATGAGATCCTTTTGGTGCTTTGTGAGCTCTCTGTGAGCTCTCTGTGAACCATGGGTTTTGCTGTAAAATGTAACTGACTGAATGTCGGGAAAATTTTGTAGGGTGGCTGGACTTTATTTCATGGTTGATCAGAGTCATGTTTTATTGCTGGTAGGTGTGTTCTTAAGAAGACTGAAGGCTGCAATTAAATCAAAAGATGCGTCAAAGAAAGTATTCATTAAAGGGTGTGCACATTTATGCAACTGGCTTAATGCATTTTTAAATTTTTTTTTTATATATTTCCCCAGAACTGATAAGTTGAACTTAACACGTCACATTAAAGCTTGAAAATTTTTTTGAAATGATTTATCATGGCCTCATTTTTTTTTTTTACATCTCAAAGACCTGACAGTTTAGGAGGAATGTGCAGACGTTTTATTTCCTCTTTCTGAAATGGCAGAGCTGGCTGTGTTCCAGTTGTGACGTTTCAAAATGAATGACGACTCTAGGCTTGTGTGGTTGAGACATGACCATCAAAAGTCAGTGTCTTGCAGGAAACTTGGAGTTGTAAAGAGAAAATATGGCATCATTGTTTTGATTCTAGGATTTACTCTGGCATTCACATGAACCGGACTCATGCTTCCTCCCACTACAGTAAAAGTTTAAAATATCCCAGATGTTTTGTCGCAAATCCAGCTTTCGGCTGTCAGACATTCATTAGGCTTTTGATTACCAAAGAGGCAGAGATATAAACACAGGGCTTTGGAACACCATCTAAGTGGGTCTTTGTTTGCCAGGTCCTCCAGACTTCTGACCGAGGTCTCTCTGGAGCTATCTAACTGCTGACCCCCTGCAATTCATCACCAGCCGGCCCTCAGTCTCGCTCCACTGATAAGACCCTCAAATCAGGCTCTCCAGACCGCGTCTGTGACGATAAGAAAACATTCCTCCCTGCTTTTAGTTTTATCTCTTTCTCTTGTTTGTGCTTGCCCTGACGTCACAGAGGACTGGTCGATACTGGTGATTCTGGACCAGACCGAAGATGACCAAAGGTGAAAGAATCATGCCGCTATCTTTGGTCATCTCTTTAAAATAGTGGGATAAAACACAGTGTGGGATATTGAAGACTGCCTGGGTCCTGTGACCAAAGATATCCTCGGACTGAACTTTCATATGCCCGTTTTGTAATGTGACGGATGCCACAACTCATGCTGTGGACCAGCGATAAATGACACACTGATCAATGCAACACTTTAAAGGTTGGTCTAATCACTTTAAAAGTAATGTTCTGTAGTTATCAGTAATTAGTACCTTATCAGCTGTCACTTCATGTCAGAGAACATGAAGTATAGAGAAAGAGGCAAAAGTCTTCATCCAGGCTAGGCTAAATACTAGTCAAGGCTAATAGCTAGCCAAACAAGGGACAGCTTTTTCTTGTTTTTCAGGCTTATAAACCAACTCTTTCTAAACAACAAAATGCTGTAAAAAACAAACTCTGCATTAGCAAATTTTAAATCTCTACACTTTAGCATGAAAATGTTGCTTAGTTTGTCACTATTTTCTCTAAGGAACATTGTTTTTGTTGTGGGTGCTGACCGCAGACAAGCTGTTTATGCCAATGGTGCAAAGGCTGCGAGTGTATCAGTCCAACGGGAGTTGAGCAAACTTTAGGACTGACGAGACGCTCTGAGGGCGGTTAGAGTTGTTGCCTCTCGGTGAGAAGGTTGCAGGATGGCCTCCCGGCCTGGGGCCTTTCTGAGTGGAGTTTGCATGTTTAACCCGTGGACACGTGGGTTTTCTCTGGGTACTCGGTTTTCCTCACACAGACCAAAAACATGCATGTTAGGTTAATTGGTAACTCTAAATTGCCCCTAGGTGTGAGTGAGAGCGTGAAAAAAAAGGAGAAAAATTTCCTGCCTTGCGTCGGCATTGTTTTGCGATGTTCGCTACATTTCAAATTATGAGCACTTTAACAAAGACAAGGCTTTTAACAAATGTTTATAATTTCTCCACCATGAGTCCTAGTCCATGATAGCTATCTTCATTCATCAGTTTACATACATTCAACATAATGTCACAGCAGTTTCTTTCAAACCCATGTCATAAACTCAACACTCGTCTCAGATCTCAGTCTGTAGGCGCCTTTTAAATTTCTCTCCTCGGAGCTTCTTCAAACACTCAGAGATGTTTCCTGTCCTTGTATCAAATCACTTGCTGGTCTCTTTGCATGACCTAAGGCATACAAACCCACTCAGCAGCGTATTGTTTATTTGGATTTTCCAGCCAACTTGCAGCGGTTTGAGGGCCATCCATGGGTGATTTATAAAAAAAATCAGCTTTTCTTTTTTAATGTTTCAGGGGCATGGAGGTCTCAGAAAGAAGGATGAGCTGAGGAATGAGTTCAGAGGAATAGCTGAATGGGAGTCAGCTGTGGAAAATGGCTACAAGTGGTCATAGTCTGACAATGACTGAATGGTTTCTCCGAGACTCGGTGAAGAGCACAGAGTAAACTCAGGAAATGACAGACTATTTCTCCAATTACAGTGATAAAGCTTTGGAAAAAGAGAAGGTGATCCTTGTGCGTGTTTTCACGTGCATGCTAGCGTCTGTTTTCAGCATGTTTCCCCCCACCTAAAGCAGATATTTGAACCCATCTGGAGTTTTCATCCAGCGGTTTCTACGTTCGACTGTAGAGCTGCTTATTTTTTTGTCTCGGTTTGTTGGAAGGGTTGGTTCGGTGTCTGCTGTCTGGATGTGTTTGGAGCAGACTCGGGGTCTAATGAGATCCAGATTTGAGAACCTTCTGGGTCTAAAATGTGACACTGACACCCCTCTTGGCTCCACGGGGCTGTAACCAAATCACACAACCATCAAGTTGATGTGTTCATTCCAGCAATGCCAGAATTTACTCTCAACACCAGTGAAAGCCCGTTCCCTGAGGGCTGCTCAGTACGTCCCTCAGCTCCTGTCAGTTAGAGTTTGCAAATAAGCTCACAGTTTTCACATGAGTATAATCACACATCTGTATGAGTGAAAGGATATTTGCGTTCGATGCGACTGCCACACCCTTAATAAAACACTGAACTCAGTAAATGATCATTTGAAGTACCTATTTTATCTGAATGATTTGTGTTGTTGAATGAGGATAGTTGTTCAACCAAGTAGATTCCTAAAAGGTAAATCATTGTTCTTTAAAAATTGTACAAGCTCCAGTGGGTTGGATTCAGGGGGATGAAGTGGTTAAAACAGAAACATGTTAAAAGTCTAGCATTCCTTGAAGGGATGCATATCACCCGCCGATTTTCATGCCACAGTTTTAAACTAAAATTTTTATCCATTGAGAAATGACAGAAGCCATTTTGATCCAAACCTCTCAGCTCCTACCACACCAACATAAGGCTGACTAGCTGGGGGAGCCATCTTGAATTGGGTTGACTCCAAAAGTTAATCAGTTGGAGATGAACACTCGGTGATCACTTTCTGAAAGTTTCTTTAAAATCCATTTAGTGGTTCATGAGATATTTTGCTAACAAACAGACAGGGCTGGCTGGCTGGCTCCGACCCAGCTTAAAGTATCTATTAGGGACAATGCTCAGCTACTACCAACCAAATTTAGTTCAATATCTGTAATATTGTCTGAGTTACAGCCATGTTTGTGTTTTCTAAGGTCATTTGATTGTTATCTTGGGCTGGATTGATGCTAAAAGTTTATCAGTTGTAAAGGTACATCCAGCAAATACTCTCTGAGAGTTTCATTAAGATATATTCAGTGGTTCATGAGATATTTTGCTAATGCTACAGACAAACAAACATATGCACACACAAGCAAAATTATTGCTGCTTTGGCTTTGGCAGTGAGCATTAAAAGTACTGAACGTATTTAACGGTTTAGTTCAAATTGTTTCAAGTGTGATTCTGTAAAAAGGGTATGAACAATCAGTATCTTACCTGTTGCAGATAGCGTTTTAAACGACGTCAGTTTGTAGAAAGAGGGTTATTGTTATTTTATTATGAGACTGTTGGAAGTGCCCCAGGCTGCACTGGAAGTGTTTATGCTTGTAAATAACCATGTAAGTCTACTTTAAAAACTGTGTAATACAAAACTGACAGCTGTGTAAATGTTTAAATCTTACTGTCTGTATTAATTCCTATAAATATTCAAAAGTGAAGTTGTTTTATGATGACAATTCACTTTCTTCTTGGCCACACTCTGACCAGTCGTTAGCTCATCAATCTGATCAGAATTAAACTCATTTTTTAAAACAGAGGTCACTCAAAGAGCTATCTACAGCAGGTAAAATACTGATCATTTATAACCTAACCACAAAAACCTATTTCAGATGTTCTGAATTTTTCCTTTTATGTTTGGAACAGCAAAAAAAAAAAAAAAAGATTAAAAAATGCATTTCTTTGCATTTTGTTATAAAAGAACAAACATGAAATTTTTTATATGATCTGTTTTTCAATAATATGATGAGACCGTGTTAAATGATTGCCATTTATGACTTTAACATCTTGAACTTATTTGCAAACAACACTCCTCTTGTAGAGTATATGATGAGTTTGGGGTCCAGTCTGTGGCATTTAATGGTGCAGACCTAAAACCCAGCAGTACTTTAAATCTGCATGTGGTCTTTAAAGAATGCCATTAAGCTCTAAATGCTTCTTTCACTAGAGCTAACAAGCAAGTGGTTATGGTTAAAGGTAATGATTAGGGTTTGGATGCTGTAATTTACACATTTTAAGTGACAAAAAGAATGCTTTGAGAAGAACGTTTTGAGTTATTTTTCTCAGAGGAAACTGAACGCATTTTAATTTGTTACACCCAAAAAAAAAAATGCATGCAAAGATGATTTTTATGACAAATTTTCAAGCATATAAAAGTTCTGTTTAAGCCTCATGAAAAGCAAACAAAAAAAGGTTTTTGTACATATTAAAAAACAACGTATTTTGGGACTTTTTCACAGAGTATTTTAAGACCACAGCTTTCCGTCCCAAGGGACTGAAATAATCTTTGAATAGAGTTTAAGTGTAGACTTACTGAATGTTTACAGAGATGTTCATGCAGATATTCTCAAACAAACATGAATACACACAGACTCTGCCCTCATGGACGTCTGCAGATGCATGACGGGAATCAGACCAGGCCTTACAAGCAAACATCAGCTGCGGAGATCAGTGTGAGATGCTTACTCTGAGATTTTTGATCTTTCAGATATTTCCGTCCTTTCTCTTTTCAGCTCGTTGTGATTCCAACTTTCATATATATATATATATATATATATATATATAAAGAAGAAGCAGGAAAGGCATAAATGGGCCAGAATGTAAATGAAAACCAGATTTCTGAGGTTTGGCTTTTCTTTGTGTCATAATTTGTTGAAAGGTGGAGCCGAGAAACTGATAAAGAAGAGAAAAGAGAAGGGCGAAAGACAAGTTTGGACCTGAAACTTCTTTTTCCTGATTGTTCATTCTTTTTGTATTTGTATTTTGGTCTCCAAATGCAGCTTTAAAATGGGACAAACTCGGGAGAAAATGGGCTCAGCCCCAACTCAGCTGAGCAGCCTGTAAGGTTAGCGTGACTCGAACCAAAGGCCTTTTTCTTTTAACTTCTTCCAGTGTTTATTCTTTAATCAGCATTCCACTGAAAACTTCATTGAACTCGGCTCAACAATTTGCCCAAAAATCTTCTCGAAACCAAACCAAAGGTCCAGTGTCAGTATTAAAGGTTCAAAGGATGTTTTCCTTTTAGTGTTTTGGTCAGTTTGATGGAGCCGTGAGAGCAATGGAGTGAATTTGTAGCAGGAGTTTTGCTGCCAAATGAAACAGATAAAACTCTTTCAAAGGACTATTTTGACATTTTGGGATGAGTTTGTGCGTTCCCTTTTCCAGAGTAGGATGAGAAAGGCAAAGCCTGGGGGCCAGGAGTGGCCCTTTGGTCATGTCAATCTGGTCCTTCGTGTTATCAAACAAAAACAACAAAAAACTGATGATAAATTAATGAAAGTCAGAATTTTATAAAGAAATCTCAAGGAAAGTTAAGAAGAGTTATACCCTGGTGTTTTCTCTTTTGAAAACAGAAACACATAGGCCTAAACCTTTCTCTGCCAGGTTTGTAACAAGAGTAAAGAGATATTTCAAGAAAAAGACAAAAAATACTGTAAATGTTGTTTTTGTTTATTTGTTTGTTCGTTTTACCAAGGATTGATATCTAAATCAGTTCTCACAGCTTTTAGTTCACAGGTTTTATGTTTAATATACTAAGTACTAAGTATTGTTCTTTTTTTATCAAGCATGCCATATTTGCTACAAGTTTGTCAGAATCTGTAAGGCAAATATATAAAGAAAGAAACGAACTGCCAAATTTGCATAGCAATAAGTCTCAAAGTGTGCAGCAAATGTTAGCTATGTGTTGCCTTACAAGCAAAACAGAGCAAACCTTTTGCTCTGAGTGTGTAGTTTTGCAGATGATGTGATGTTATATAAGACAAAGCCAAGTGGCACACTGCGCCTGTGTTACAGCCCTTCAAACCCTTTAACATGGTTAAAATGGCTCTCTGAGAAAGGTTTTTTTTTGCCCAACTTTAGAATTACAACCATGAAACAGACTTTGACTGTGGGCAAACAGTGGTCCCTGAGTTAAAGTCAGAGCAGATGATGTTTTGTAAAGACATATGTATATGCTAACTTGTGAGATCACAAGGTACTAGTGTACTTATGAAGTACAAAAGTGGGGAGGAGGGGGTCAGTTTTAACGCAATTCTGTTGCTTGAGTTTTGACCATGTTCAAAAATTTGTGCCACAAATTTTCTTACCAAAAAACTCACAGAGGCATCACAAACTGTTCTACATTCTCCATCTCATCACTACAACTGTATTTTGACACCTGTGTGGGGGCTCTCCTGACAGAAGATGTGCAGATCTAAAAAAACATGCTGATGATTAATAATACTTATGGAAAATCTTCAGTTCTAAGCTGTACCCCACTAGACTAAATCATGATCTTGGGGACAGCTGCCGAGGTGGGTATGATGCAGGCAGAGGTGGGCAATAAAACTATGTTCTTGGCCTGGAGCATAGTTTTGCAAACTGTGTGCATGATAAACTGTGATTTTCAGAAACTGGAGGAAAACGTGGCAGACAAGGCTCCCTAGGTGCTTGGTTGAAAACATTCAATTCAGTAAAACGGCAACAAAAAATTTCTCTTTTCTTGCAATTTTCAGCATTACTAATAGAGCATTTGTCATGGTGTGGGGTGAAGGAGGCGAACCCTGAGCGCAGACTCATGTTGAAAAAAAACTAATTTATTTAGAAATAAAAGGCAAACCCAAAACAAAGGCTGATGTGGCAGCAAAAACCTAAACTAAATACAAAAAACATTAACTAACTAAACAAAACCTGAACAGACCTGAGACAAAAGACAAACCAATGGGAGACGACGAGGCACGAGCAAAAAGGACAGCACATCAGGGAGACAAGAGTATGACAACGAACCAGCAGGGAACTGTGGAAAGTGACTGGGTTTTAAAGGCAGAGGGTGATTAGTGGAAGTGGGCACAGGTGAGATGATTAAGGAGCTAGAGGCAGGTGTAGATGGGTGAGAATGGGGAAGAGAGAGAGTAACTGAGGAGAAGTAAATGGTGGCTGAGGCACAGGGAAGAGACAAATAACAAACAATGTACTCGAACTGAAACATGAAGACAAAACATAATTCAAAAACTCAGATCCTAACAGCATTACAGTTGTATGCTCTCCTATACTAAAATTCGAAGCCTAAAGTGGCCGATGAGCCAACTATCATCCAAGCAGACACATCAAGCTCTTTCAGCATCACACAGCAGTCAACACTTTGTGTAGCTGTTACAGTTTACACCACCCTCAGTAAGTTCCTGTTTCTAAAGAATCTTAAATGCTTTATTATGACTCCTTTAAAAAAAGAGTTTATTCTACAAACTTAGAATAAAAACAAATCAGAGTAAAATACATATACTGATGAGCAAGTTTTGTAAACCTGTTTTGTTTTACTACTAATCTTTTTTCCATTTCTGGTGCATATCATATTAAGATTGCTCTGTAAGCACATTCATGCGATCTAAAATGCACCTGAATGACATTTTTTTCCTTCAAAATATTGATTTGCAAGATAAAGGTTAGTATGCAGAGCTTTGTTTAAATGCATTGTTGATGTGATGTAGCTGGTTCTTGGTTCACCATACAGAAACTGATTGGAAGCCTCAAAACTTTTTTTTTTTTTTTTCCAAACTGAACAAAATGTGTATATTAGTGTAAGATGAGATTTAGTTTTTAACCCTCCTGAAGCCCTCAGAACCGAAGAGGAAGAGAAGCCATTGTAACTTCGGGTCCATTTGAGGGTTAAAATGGTTGAGAGTTGAGTTTATTTTGTTACTTTCAAGTTGCCTATGCTTAGGAATTATTTTATGTGCCTTTGATGGATGTCAGGAGGCAGAGTGATGTGAGGAGGGAAATTCAATTGTTTTAATGACTGAACAGTTGGTTTTGTCTGGAGAGATACTGTCTATGCAGAAGAAGAAGAAGAAGAAGAAGAATTCAGTCAAATGGGTAAATTTGAACATTCACCTAGTGTTACATTAGACCTGCAGAACATTTGACCAAAATAAATGAAAACGGGAACAAGAAGGTTCACTCCTCATTTTATACCTCTCTTCTTGAGAGGTTTTGCAGCCATGTTGCACAGTTTGTTTGGTAAAATCTGTTTTTAAAAAATGGTCTGTTCTGGACTGCATGGCTGAGACTGTGACAAACTTCTTGTGTGTTCCCTGTAACCCTCCCGTGGCCTTCGGGTCAAATGGACCCCAAGTTACAAGGGCTTCTCTTCCTCTCTTTAGTTACGAGGGCGTCAAGGGGGTGTAACCCTGAAATAGGAATTCAGAGTATCTCAGAAGTTTCCTAGACTCATTTTTCCTCCTTTAAAATTTGGATGAACTTCACCAGTCAGTTTGTGTGCCTTTAAGTCAGTGGAAAACAGAAATGTCTAACCTCTTTTTAAAAGCATATTGGTGTAATGTGGTGCACATATAAAAATATGTTTTGGTATCTACTAGTACCACAAATCCTTCTGGTTGTCCTCTCTGTAACTGGAGCAACTTCAGTGTGACATCGATCCCAGCTCCATTCCAGCTTTTTCAGCTCAGGCCACAACTCAAACAATGCTTTGACACTCTAGTCTCTTTTCAGAAATGATCACGGCGGTGAAATATTCTTTTCGTCTCTGCAGCAGGACTCACAATAGACGAGATAACAGAGAGCAGCTTTTTGAAGGAGCAAGCTATTAACAGTTTGTCTGTCAAAGGGCGCCTTCTAACCCAAACCAAGATGCTTTTCTGTGTTTTTTGTGCCTAAACCAAACCAAACAACTGTTTCAGAGGGACAGTAACCTGAGTGAGAAGACAAAAGTACAAATGGCAAACACTGTATCTCTTTTTATATTGATAGAACAATAACATCTCGTAAAATAATATTAAGTTTGATTTTTGTCATTTACTTCTTGGCAGGAAGGTTTGCCAAATGTCAAACTATTCTTGTAAAAGGGCGATTGTTTATGAGGTCAACCCTAAAGTGAATTTATTTTGGAGTTCTAAAGAATGAAGTCACTGATTGGATTCATCAAGAAGCACTATTCTCTGTTCAGTCCTGTTCACGATCATGTTCCTGTTTAAAAAAGCCTGTAAAGTATAAATCTTAAAGTGCACTCGCCAAAGGTAATTAAGAGCTCTGCAGAATCATGTATTCG
The DNA here is from genome assembly GCF_001649575.2 of Kryptolebias marmoratus. Taxonomy (NCBI): domain Eukaryota; kingdom Metazoa; phylum Chordata; class Actinopteri; order Cyprinodontiformes; family Rivulidae; genus Kryptolebias; species Kryptolebias marmoratus. The sequence continues at coordinate 5,660,572 of NC_051432.1, forward strand.
TCAGAATTAAAGAGGCAGAATGGGAGTTAAGCATGAGTCCTGCCTCTGATGTTGCTCATATATTTGATTTAGTGCCGTGATGTGTTATTTGAACACAATATTTTGGATTCTTCCCCATTTAAGCTGTCTGGTTTTATTGTGGGAAGTTTTATCAAAGGAGAAGTGCATATTTACCACCTGTCACATCTCGTATCATGAAGAGAGTTCAATGGTGTAGTTCCATGGAGTAGATACCAGCATTCAGTATCTAACCTGCAGTAGATGATGGTCAGAATTAGCTCATTTTGGAGAATTAGAAAGGATTTATTTTGGACGGGACTCAAACTGAGGCCTTTTACAGAGCAGATTTCAGTCATTTAAAACAACTCTTACAGCAGTTTAAGTGAGTAACTTGTTGAAAACTTTTACACCATATCACTTTCGCTTTAGACAGTTATTTCCATAGACATCTATGATTATTTACACTGAAGATTGCTGTAACACAAGTCGTTTCAATTTGTTCCATTTGAAGCAAGTATAAACAGTAAAAATCTACAACTTATTTTTAGTCTGAACTGCTGTGAAATCTTTATGTTTTCAGTTGTTTTATATGCTGGGAGGCCTCTGAGAGGCCTCAGTCTGAGTAGCCATGGCTCCTTAATGTGAATTCCTCCACCATTTTCTAAACTGGCATCACTTTGATTGATGTCTACTACAGGTAAGATACTGACAGCCACTTCACAGAACCCCACTTTTGATTCAATTCAATTTATTTAGTTTTATTTTATTTATAGTGCCAATTCACAACAGAAGTCATCTCAGGGCACTCTACAAAATATAAAAGAGGTACAAATCATAAATCCAATTCAGTCTAAACAGATCTAGATTTATATTCAGTTACAGTCAATTCAGTCCAATTATAGCACAACACATTCACATACAGAACATTGTGAAATGACAGGTAATAAAAGTTACTGTATCTTTATATGGAAGCCAGCAGGTAATATTAAATCTTCACTCTGTTGCAGTCTGCAACTCTGAGCAGCACATTGGCGACAGTGCAAAGGCACAACTCTCAACTGGCTGGGGTTAGAGAGGGCAGGAAAGAAACACAGACAAACACAGAAGGATTGGCCCGAGTGTAAATATAAACATGGAAAGAAGAGCGAGTAAAGACAGCAGCAGAGGGAAGAAATGTGGTCAATTTGTCCTCCAGCAGCAGAACCAAAGGAAAGCTCAGGAAACCAACCCTAACTATAGGATTTATCAAATTGCTATCATCACACTGCTGTTCGTTTTGCACAACAGAATTATTTACATAGAACTTTTCAGATTTTTACAAGCATGATTAGGTGAAGCAGCTGGCTGTAGCATCTTTAATGTAGCTTGCAGCAGTTTTGGCAGGAATGATTAATTAATGCAAAACTGACATTGTGGTAAAGCTTTCTAAACTAGTGTTCACATAAAGTCTCGTGATTAGAGATTGGCAGCAATCCAGATTGATCTGGGCCTCACTCATACTAGCTGTTAGCTCGTCAATCTGGTTAGATTTAAACTCTATTCCTCCAAACTGAAGTTGTTCAAAGAGCTACCTACAACAGGTAGGGCATTAATGACCTATAACCTTTCCTTTCAAAAGATCCAAACTATCACTTTAAATCCCCAGCATGTCAGCTGAATGAATGTTGGTGGACACAATAAAAAGTTTAATCCAAACAACTCCTCATGCACAGCTTCTAAAAACACAGACTATTAAGACTCATTAGTGCGAAACTGGTGTAAAGCTTCATGTATGATCACTTATCGTCTGGTTTCTCCGTCAGCTAGCCAAAGTCAATGCTCTGATGTCATTTAAGCTCTGCAAACAATTATGTGTGGTTTTGAAGAAATTTAAGAGCAGAGACCTTCTGTCTTCTTCTGTTTCTGTGCGTCCACATCGATGTGTCAGTCACTCATTTCATTACCCCCCCCCCCACC
>NC_051432.1:5663295-5710708 GCF_001649575.2 Kryptolebias marmoratus
GGGGGGGTTGAAATCAGGCAGTGTTGCAGGGGCTCACTTGTCTTAACTAAATATCCTGGCATTGCAGAGATTACCACTCAGTCCCACGGGCTCTTTGGCAGGTCCGTACAATGCTTCACTCCAGCCCACAGAACTTGTAATGTCAGAGTTTCCACAGAGATCAAATATGCCTGAAAGAATTATGGGGAAATATGGATACGAGGACAGATGATTCTACATTTCACTTTTGATACGTAGCTTCAGTGACAAGTCAGAACACACAGCCTTAGTAGGTTTATGTCGTTTCATAAATTCTGGTGAAAAACTGTTTTGTCTTTTTAATAATTTTTTAAGTAGTTTGATAGAATTTTGAGACCTTTCTGGTAAGGAAACAACTGATTTCCCATGAATAGTGTCATAGTTGTGTATCGGTGCCAGTCAGCACCGTGGGACTGCAGAGATCAGCGGGTCAGCTCTATGTCTTATTTTGGTGTTTTGTTTGGGTGGGTTTCAACAGGGAGGGTATTTTAGTTTTCCCAGTGACTGATAGGCTTCGTTGTTTACGGAAGCACAATTATACAAGCGACTTGGACTCAGTCGAGACCCAAATTAGTCCCAGTGGGCTTCAGTAATTGTTGAGGCTCAGTGAAAGGGCAGCCGATGTCTCTGCTGGCTTCTTTAAACCTTTTCACTGCAGGCTAACACTGTAAACTTTCTGCCAAGTCTGTATTAATGTTAGTTTTAAAAAGAAAACATAGAGGCATAAGTTTTTTTTTTGTTTTTTTTAAGATATGGCAAAGAAATTGTCGTAGTGGAGATGGATTTCACCAGTTTCCTCATGGGCCCCTGACACTCCCTTTGGGATTTGTCATGTCGGACCTCCACCCGACCCCAGCCAGAAGAAGGATTTCATGAGCAATTTGGAAGCACTGAGGAGCTGAATAAGAAAGGAAAAGTATAAGTCAACAAGCGACGAAGAGAAAGTTGAACAAAGATAAAAAGAAAGAGCTGGTGAAGACGACTGGTTTAAAGATAAGCCAGCAGCACATCATCAGAAACACAAAAAAGAGCCGTAATTATGCCTTTATACCCACTAATAATCCGTTGCACAAAGAGAACTGACACTCCTGAAGAGCAAAGCATTGCCCATAATCCCTCATCTTGTACTTTTAAACCATCTTGATCATGCTCCGTCTTGAAGAGCTCAAAGGTGAAATGTCTTTTCTCTCGACTCTTGTGTTCGTGTGAATTAAAATCCCCTTCAGCGATGAGGTGACTGGTAGGGAAACCAACGTTCTACATCAACAGTGAAGCATTTCATTAGCTGTATGCTTAATTACCTCCCACGTGTGCAAAGCAGGCACTAACAAAAAGTCTACGGTTCAGTGCATGGCCTCAAGACCCAGAGGGGGGATGAAAAGAAACGGATGGGACGGAGTTCGCTCGTGTGAACAGGAATCGTTTGTTTACTGTGGACTATTCTGTTTTCCATCCTCAACCAACCCTTTGCTCATGCTTTTTCCTCTTCTTTAGATTTCTCCTTTTTGTCAGCTCTCTTCCCCAGAACCGCCTCCCACTGCTAGTCTTCTTGCAGGCAACTTCTCTCATCCGTCTCACAAGTAAACATGCCAGTATCAACACTCTGACTGGGTGTTTTAAGGGCATCTGATAAACCCACAAAGAGTTTATCAGATCATGAAACAGTCTCCATTTCTAACGTTAGAAATGTTGGTTCATATGTGTTTCCGAAAGACTCAAAACGACAAGAATCTGAATCAACGTGCATTCAACTTCCAGCCAACGTCACACCTTCTGAGGCCGTCAGTGTGAACGGAGAAGAGTTCTTGGAGAACAAACGTCAGCCAGTAAGAATGGGTTTTCAACACAGATTTGAAATGATCAGCCATCTGATGGTCTCGAAATATCAGTAGGTTTCCTCGCAAGAGTTCCCAAAGCTCGCAGTCCCTTGAGTTTTGAACATGTTAAAGAAATTTGTGTGTCAGGATTTGGGTGTTTTTGAGTAGCTTTTGTTTTCTTCTGTGTTTGAATTTCATGTTTAGCTCTGTGTAGGATCTTCTTTTTTGTTTTTTTGTGATTCCTTGTGATTCATGTTAATATATATAATTGTATAGGTTTGCTGCTTTTGTTCCTTGTGTTTTAGATTATTGCATTTTCTTGTTCCTTGTTCCCTGTGCCACTATTCACCTGCCTTCAGCTCAGTAATTTTCCAGTCAGTCTCCCACGCCCACTTCACCTGTTTCCCGTTACCTGTCACTCCAGCTGTAGTCAATCTCCCACTCACCCTCAGCCTTTATATTCAGTCACTTCCATTCACATCCTCGCTGGTTCATTGTTGGTTTTATACCACAGTCAGGTTATGCTCTTTGTGTCTCCTTGTCTTCCTCTGAGCGTAGTATTCTTGTTGTCTTTTGCTGCTACGTCAGCCTTTGTTTTTTGTCAATAAAACAGTTTTTATTATTAAGAAGATGAGTCTGCTCTCCGGGTTCATTTCACCCATGTGACAAATTTTCGCTCATAATAGTTGCAGAGTTGTTGTGGTCATCTCGAACCCATCTCGAACCCTTCTCGGTTTAGTTTTTGTAAAGTCCGCAGCACCAGATCTGTTTTCTAACACCTGCAAAAAAGTTCCTCCTGTGACAGGAAACACCCGAGACTACAGTCCTTAAAGTCCAGATCTAAAAACCATGCTGATGGAAAAATTTGCTTGTCTGCAATTCAAAAATGTACTCCAGTAGATTAATCCTAAATGAGGGGGTGGCTAGCAGGGTCTTTACGAAGCAGGCAGAGGCAGGTAAAGTGTGGGTGGAAGGGGATTACAAAATTATATAAGTTGCTCGTGCAAAATGCAGTCACCCGGATCGCTGGTCACATTCACATTTTAGTGAGATTGCAACAGAAAACATTTGCCTATTTTCTTGCTATCTGAATCACCAACTAGTCTCCAGCAGTTGCACGGCAGTGAGATACTACTCTTAGATGCTCTAATTTTAAAAGACAAGCTTTTCCACAAACTGGGAGTCAACATCGAAAAGGCTGTGTCACCTCTGATATTGAGCCAGAATCTGGGAGTTTGCTAAAGCACCTGATTTGTGGACCGTAGCGCTCTGGCTGGTCTGACAGGTAAGCTGGTGCAATAACCTTAAGACCATTAAAAAGAAGCAAAAAATAAATACATAAAAATAATTTAAAAAAAAAATGGTTCTTTAAATAAATTAGAAGGCAGCGAAGGGACGCTAGTACTGGGGGTGAGATGATTACATTGTTTCGTCTCTATCAGAAAACGAGCAACAAACAGCATTTTGCAGAACAGGGAATCCAAAATTCAAGCAAAACAATAATTTAAATATGAATGATGAAACCAAGCTGCCGGGCGGTAATAGAACAGATGGCGAGAACTGCAACAAACACAACAAACCTGACTGCCAACATGAACAGGAAAGAGTAATGGCTAACCAGATAATCATCAAACTGAAACCAGAACAGGACTCAGAGCTCAGCACAAACCATTTCACAAAATATAGCTTAAAAATCCCAAAATAAATCAGATTAAACAATACACAAATCATCACCAACTGCACAACTTGTAAGAAACAAATCTAAATAACTAAATCCAGCTCAGGAAAACAAAAAGTCAAACCCAAACCACACATCAAAACACATCTTTTTTGTACTAACTCTTGTCAGAGCACTTGAAGACGCTGTTTGAAAGAAAGGGAACATTCGGCCCAGACAGCAGAGTAAACTGTTGCAGCTTTGCCTTCCAGGAAACTACAGACACATCGGCGTTCCTCAGCCAAAAGAATGTGGGAAATGTGCATGATGTTCAAGGATTTTGTTCTGTGCTTTTAACAAACCTGTTCCTATCTTTAATTAAAACCATTTTTGCTGTCTAAATGGGGCTCTTCTGCAGGTTGGTAAAGCTTACGCTCATGGCGTAAGCATTTTGGCGTTTGTGCATTTTCTTGGAGTGTTTGCAGGAAAACTTTGAAATATGTATTAATGGTTACTGCAAAAATATTAATAAAATTTGTGATTTTTAGAATTTTTTTACTGTGAAAGTTTGGTTTAAATATCTCATCTTCTTTCTCAGAAACGCAACAGCTTTTGCAGCTTGTCTTTTAAAAGAGCTGTCAGCATATTTCCTCCGACTTATCATTAAAACCACATCAGAAAAACAATTTTTTTTTACATTCTCAAAATGTGTATTAATTACGTGGTGAGTAACTAAAGCTCCATGTCATGTTTTGACTTGTTATGGTATTTATCAAGATGCCAAAGATAACCCTGATGGAGCTGGGCAGCTCTTCTGCAGAAGTGGGGGTATTCGTCTATATAACCACTATAAGCTACATATATACCATATGCTGCAGACTGCACAAAGCTTCATGGAAATGTGGCAGGAAACAGCCACTGATTAAAGATAAAATAAGGCAGATCGCTTAGAATTTACCAGAAGACCTATTGGAGACTCCCCATGTGGAAGAAGGTGCTTTCTGACCATCAAGGACAGCACCACGTCCGGAGCAAACTTCTCACCTCTCATCATGTTGAGAACACCATCCTAATGGGGAAGCACGGTGGTGGCAGCCTCATGCTGCGGGGATGAGACTGGGAAACTGGTCAGAGTCAAAACGTAAAGAAATTCTTACTGGAAGCCTGTTTGAGACTGGGTTCACCTTGACCCTGAAAGCTGGTTTACAGAGAACTGGTAAAGGTCTGGTCAAAGTCCAGACCTCAGTCCAGCTGAGAACCTCTGGTTTGATTTAAAGATTGCTGAACACAAGAAGCACCCATGCAGCCTGAAGGAGCTGCAACAGTTTGGTCATGAAGAAAGGACAAAACTTTCAGTGACTAGATGTACCAAGCTTGAAGAAATGAACCTTTAACTGCTGCAGAAGGTCAAGTCAAGTCAAATTTATTTATATGGCACTTTTTAGCAACAAGGTGATACAAAATGCTCTAAGGTTGCTCTGTGCTGTATATAATTTGAAAGAGTGGATAGTTATGCACTCTTAAGTTTTAGTGTAGCACTTTATAATAACTGCATCTTATTTAATCATTAATAAATGATTAACTAACCCTGAAAACATCATTAATTAAAGATGATTCATACTTAATAAGCTATAAATTGACACATTTATTAATACTTTACCCATAAAGGCTAATTACTTCCAAAACCAACATACTCAATGGTTATTTGTGCTTAATAACTCATGAATTAACTGTTCTATATACTGTGTGTATGTGTATGTAAATGCTCAAATAAATGTACTTTCACACCATGTAGACATGTATTAATGGTTAGAAAATGTTTGAATTAACTACATACTTATCCTGTAGTGCATTAATAATTAAGATAGTTGCTAGTAGTTAGTTAAGTCTTTTTGTGAACCCTTCTAAAGTGAAGACTTTATTAAGTATTTGTCAATGTAGGCAAAACACACACATTTCTTTTCACCTGTGGAAATCAGACTAAAATCAGCACAATTATGTTTCATTACTTTCAACAATCGATGGGACAGTCGACTTACTCATAAATTAGCCTTTATGGGTAAAGCAATAATAAATGTGTTCATTTATAGCTTATGAAGTTTGACTCTTTCTTAATTAATGATGTTTTCAGGGTTAATTAGTCATTTATTAGTGATTAAATAAGGCTTAATAAGGTGTAGTTATTATAAAGTGCTACCAAAGTATCTTTTTTTGTCTTATCTTTTTGTCTGTTTCACAATAAAATATTTTGCATTCTCAAAGGTTTGTAAAACAAAAGGTACATTATTACCAAAAATTCCTTTCAAATTCCAGGCTGTAAACCAAAAAAACAGAGAAAGTACCAAGGTGGTGACCACTTTTATAACCCAATGTAGCTTTTTTTATTTTGAATTTATTTATTCATTTGCATATAGTACAGAGAAAAATGTGCGACTTGGTATTATTTAAGATTGATGGAACATAAACAGTTCAAATAAGTTTCTCTTGAGGGCTTTTAACCAAATGCTCTTCCTTCTTCTAGAACAGCTGACAATGTCATGCCTGTTTCAGGACAACTTATCTGGATTTCCAGCCATAATGTCCCTCTGTTCTTTTTCAGTGAAAACATAGCATTAGGCTAATATTTAATCAGAAAACCACAGCCCTAATCAGCTTTATTTCACATGTTTTCATCTGTTCCTGCTCCTCTAAGAGTACATGTCATTCCAACAGAACACGGAAGAATGAATAACAAAACAGATTACATCTCCGGGCAGTTTGTTTATATGTCCAGCGAGGACAACTTGTTTGTTTCAATTTTAGTTTAAGTACTTTCTTAGCTGCAGATGAGATTTCACAATGCTTTTTAAAAATAGATAGGAGGAGGTTTACTGCTACCTTTGGCTTATTTGGGGGGCATGGTCATTCATAAATAACTCCCTGCTTTGAGCCTGGGAGTAAGGCAGAGAAAAGGACAAACGCACACGCACACACACACACACACACATACAAAAAAACTTTTTCTGTGAACGCCGAGTTCTGAATGACTTTTCTGAAACTTGCTAAAGAGGATGGAATTGAGTTTTTAAAGCTAAAAGGGGCAGAACACTAGCTAAAAGCCAAAACAAAAGCCAAATGTGAGCTAAATGCTAATAGTAGCACAAAGCGATCTAAAAGCAGCAAAATGCTAGCTAAAATCGAAAGTAGAAAAAAGGGAGCTAAAAGTAGCAGAAGAAGACAATAAGAACAAGCATGTTAAAGCAAACTGCAAAAAGAATATTGTTGTTGAAGGAGTTGAATCGATTTCAGCGTATTTTTATAGGGAAATATTTGTAAATAACAGCCATTACTTTGAAAAGTTCAAAACTTACAAAAACCAAAAGTCACAGCACCCATCTCTTGAATGATCTACACTCTTTGACATATGAATGACTAAAATAGCATAAAGCATTCAGAAGTAGTTAGATTGAAAAACAAACAAAATGACAAGAAAACAGCAATGTGATCATTCTAATTCAGCATTCAGGCAAGGTTCTCACAAACGGTCAGCTTATACTTTACGCTATTCTGATGGTGTTTCCCAGAAGCTTGAACTCATTTATCTGCTGGTGCTTCACCCTCCCATGCCCCACCCTTTTATCTGACCTGCCACGTTAATATTCCCCTCTGTGACCCGTTTGTTTGGCTCCTAAATTCCACATTAACATCAATTTGCCCATTTAAACTAGAATGCGTGGAAAATTAGCACGTTGCCGCTCAAATATTTAATTGAGCTAAAAGCAGCTGTTCAAGCACATTCACATGTTCCATTAGGAGCTGCACTCACGAGCCAGAGGAGAAGTGACTGGCTCCAGATGTTTTCTACAGCACTGGAAAAAAGCCTCACAACGTGCAACAGGACACATACAGCCGATAGGATGTTGTTTCTGTTACCAGAGATGGATAATTGTCCCTGGCGATTTAGAAAAACCCAAAAGGATCTGCTTGTTTGTTCTTCTTTGAACCCATTAGAGCAGTGCAATCAGGGTATCTGTCTTTGCCAAATCCTCATCAGTTGTTATGTCCTATATCAGCTTTCTGAATAAATAACACCACAGTAGGTATATTTTAGATATGAAAAGACGATTTAAATGGTGTAAGGTTGTTAAAAAAGCTGATTAATTGCCCAGTACTTCATTGATTAATGGGTCTTTTTTGCATGTACTTGTCTCACAAACATGTCCTGAGATGATGTTTGTTTGTGCCAATTAATAAGAGTTGCCTTCTTTATTAACTGGCATCTGATAAGCAGCGTGTAAACGTCAGCGGCAGCCTCTTCTGCCGGTGAACGCAGTCCAAACCAGGCAGCTGTGTTCTCAGGGGAATCCTGCTGCTGGAAGCTGCTGTCTTTAGGCACTTCGTGTAGGATCAAGTTTTTCAAACTTTTCTCTCATGATTCAACTTTTCTTCTCTCCAGCCAGGATGAAGATGTTCATTCATGTGCTCGGTTTCTCATGATTGCATTAGTTTTGGACTTTTGTTCTCATTTCCTCCACAGAATCATTACTTGAACAGGAGACGCAGAGCTCCACTGGGCACCTTATAATCTGATCTGCTTCTGACTCGTGTCAGGCAGGGTTGTTTGTAGGCGAGTCAGAACATTTAGTGTTTAACATTTTTACAATATATATGAAGTTGAATGCACTACAGGCTTTCAGCCCAGTAACAAATTTGAACCTAATTTGTTCATAACCACATTCAGTGAAACTGTGGTAAACACCACAGTTTCACTGAATGTGTAGCTTATTCCTTGCAATAAATAAAGAAAGAAATTAGAATAACAATCCAAAGGCAACAAGCACTGTAAGACATAACACTCCATCAAATTGGGCACAGGAGCCCCTCAGGGATATGTACTCAGTCCTTGGCTCTTTTCTTCTGCTGACGCATGATTTTACTGCCAAATTCAACACAAACCAGTTCATAGAGTTTACAGATGATAGAACAAATGTGGGATTTGTTGGGGATTTCTCTCACACCTCCCATGAATTGTTTGATTGTTTGCCATCTAGAAGAAGATACAACTCAAGAACAACCCAGATGTGCAACAGCTTTATTCCTCAGGTGATAAGGCAACCAAAGTCCCAGTAACATGCACAGATACCCCCCCCTTTACACCTCTGTGGTCAAAAGAAACACAGTTTGGTTTGAATATATTTTTAATATAGATAAGATAACATATAGAGATCAATAAAACCCATTTAGTGGTTATATGGAATATGTGTTGTATTCTATGGATGGATGGAAAAAAATTTACTCCATGCATGCACTTTATTACAAGTAAAAGTCAATTATTTATGTTTTTCTTGTGTAAAAATTAATGTTAACACAAACAACACTGTCAGTAAAATACTCACTATCCAAAATTGCCTCTGTAAGTTTTATATTAGTATCTCAGTATATCAGTTAATAATTTTTATTCCTCAACTATATTTAAATCGAGTATTTCTGTTTAAAACTTTGCAATCTTACACCTTTCCATGTAGGTCTTTATAAGCTCAAATGACAAAATAAGGTTTGAAATAAGTATTAAGTAATTAAGTTATTACATGTTCCATGTGTAGATTTTTAGTGTGAGCCAATTAGAAGTTATCAATAATAAGCATGATATTTTACTCTAAAATGAAGAGCATGGTTGACTAAAATAGAGCTATCATATTAGATGCTTAGAGCAAGGAAATACTTCTTCAGGTAAATTTTAAATTCTCTGGAAATTTCTTTTTAATATTGTCATCTACAGATGTATACAACAAGTCAAATTCCCAAGCAAGCCTGAGTCTTTATCAGTAGCTTTGTATCAGTGTAGATGTCTCTGCTGCGTCACTGATTTCACAAGTCGTCCTCTCATCTGTGCTCAGTTAAACACTTGTGTTCTCTCGTGGTGTTTGTTTGTGTGGTTTTGGTCTCTGCAGCTCCCTGAGCTGTCGACTCAACGGCAAATCGTAAATTCTGATCAGATTTGGATTCTGGAGAAGAGTTTCCCCACATCATAGCTTAAGCAGTAGGTAATTGGCATCGGGGGATTTTTTAAATGACGCATTCACTGGGGTGGCTTGTGTGCTTAACGACGATGATGTGGTTCACATCTGCTTGTTCAGAGTAAACCCAGTTTGATGAAGAACTGAGTGCAGTGGGTTTCATGTAAACAAGAAGCGGAACACTAAGTCAGCAGTGCTCTTTGTGATCTTCTTAATTTCCACTCCAGCGTTTTTCAAAGCGCCACAGAACTTTTTATTTGCTAAGACAACACAACACAGATGTGTCTCAGACTGTGTATACAACAAAAGGTCCAGACAGAAACTGTTTAAAATTTATAACTACAGGCCTGTTTGCAGCTTTAGAGCCTTCAGATACTTTCTCTTCTCTTCTCGCACATTTTTGAGTGTGTTTGAGGAGTGACACCGGACATGATCTTTGACTGTGACTAAACAAGGATGATGCAATGATATCTCAAGATCTGTGTTTTATGACCTGCTGGTTGACAGACAAGTCACTACGCTGTCTTAAGATAATGTCACATCGGCTACTAATAAATCCCTAAGGAACAAACTGGAGAGGAAAAAGGAAAGTTTTCCTTCATATTTCATGCTGCAGAATCAGTCACTTTAGGTTTAATTTCTGTCTCTGTTTTTAGAGGAAACGTTCATCCATATAGAAGTGGGTTTCTGTGTAAATGTTGAAATTTATTAAAATTTATTAAATTTATTAAAGGTACTCATGCTATGAAATCAAACTGAGCTATATCAAATGGTGCCGTTTGAAACCGTTCACTCAAGAAGTTTTCTAGACAAATATGCAAATCCGGGTATGTTGATATGCAAATCTTTACTTGGCGTAAACACAGCACTCAGCTGACTTCACTGAAAACCACGTGGAAGCTTGAGTCACATGACTGACCTACATTAGTGAAGTGAAGTAAAGTGAGATTTATTTATATAGCACTTTTAAGCAACAAGGCGATCCAAAGTGCTTTACAACAGAAACAAAAACAGAATACAATAAAACATACAATGAAGACAATGAGAAAAAATAAATAAATAAAATAAAAAAACATCAAGGAAAACACATCAATCATGAAAAATCATGAAAAACAGACATATGTAAGCATGAGCTGAGATAGATAAACTAAATATATCTAAACATGAAATACAGAAAAACACATCAATCATGTATATTTTAAAAGAACCATGTATAATCTAAAAACCAGACATGAGCCAAATAGTAGCTAAAATAATCTAAATAAGGTCATGATAAAGTTAAAGCTTAACTAAACAACAATTAGGAATCTAACAACCTAACAATATTTAAAGTATGAGCTAAGATAAACTAAACTAAACTAAACTAAGTGTACAGGGAGGGTAAATAAGCTAAAACATAAGCTGGCTGTAGTCTGCGTAGGTAAACAAATATGGCAATAAGTTTATTAACGTCCGACCTGTTTTAGTCACTTCGGCTGTTTACTGAGGTAAATAAACACAGGTGGTGGGTGGCACCCGGCCACAAATTTTGGCTACAAATCTTTATTTCAAGGACACATTAATCATAGATGTTTTTCTGGTCTTCATGACTTTGCAATAAGTGCCTTAGATATTTTCCCAGTTATGGATAGCTTTTTGAATCACCTCAGTTTGGAAAAATAGAGTTTACATCAGATAGGATGAGCTAAGCCAAACCTTTCCACGGTCATTAGATTTATATTGCATTGTTATTTCTGAAGAAAAATTCAAAACTTTCTGTGGGATTTGACCTCTGGATGCCCAGGAAGTGATACATGTTGCTATTCTTAGTGCTACTTCTTCTTGTAAATACTAGAAAAATCCATCTAAATAACCATTAAATGCAAAATTTAAGGTGTCATAAAGGTTTATAATATAGTATTTGCAAAAACAACCATGACATTTTGGAGATCGGAGCTGATTTAATTTCAAAGCAATCTACTTTGGTCCTGGCTGGATTTGAACTAGCTGTTAGCTCATCAATCCTGTCAAATGTAACCATGATTTCACCCAACTGAGGCCTTTTTAAAAAGCTATCTACAACTGATAACTTTCCTTAAAAGGGAACTAACACAAGGAGACCTCAAAAGAATCATTTGAAAGGAGAAAAAAATGCTGGACGTCTAAAATGAAAACTGATATGATTATTTGACTTTTAAAAATTGCTGTATAATTTCATATTGTTGCACTCAGTCTTTGTTCTGATATGTCTGGAAATCTTCATGTCAAAGTTGTTTTAAATGTCAGATCCTCCTAGGGAAAGCTAATATATATAAGGGATCTTTGAGTCGGTCTTTGCTGTCATACAGATGCTATAAGTTTTAAAGACAGCAAGTCTCCTTTACTCTGTAAACAAACTGTTGTTCAGACCTCTTTCTAGACAACTGGAGCCATTTTACACACCACAGAAACCCAAAACTTTCTGCTTATTAAAGACTGCCTGTATCCACGGTCTGTCCCATAAACCCCCTCTACCCCTTCCTCCCTTTCTCTTGCGATCTCATTCTTTGTGGGTTTGGGGTTGGCGAGCGCAAGGCGTCGCAGAAACGGAGGCCAGCTCATTCTCTCGCCATCTCCTTCACAGTTCCCCCTGTTTTTTTCTCCTCCTACAACCCCGTTCTCAGGACGAGGCGTTCACGTGTTTTGGAAAAGGAGTTTTAGCCAAAGTTCAGAACGGGGTGCAGCAAGGGTGGTTTAGTTTCAGGAAAAACACAGGAAACTAAGACGCATGAAATGCAATGGGCCCGTGCCACGGTATGAGTGTTAGCCAGGCAGAGTGGGGTTTGTAGGTGCGGGATTTCTCCCAGCAGAGTGATTTACCTCACACATACAGAACCCACTGAACTCCACACATGGACAACTTAACCCACATGTTCGCCAGAACAATTATACAAAAACACAGAAGATTTCTGAAGAAACTTTGAAGGTGCCAATGCAGTTACTGCCCCAAATTCCAACAAACATAGTCTTTCTTCCTCTTTAAGCCTAATAGCAATTTGGGACTTGTGTAATAATCTAAGCTGACAAAATGCAGACATGTTGATGTATAAACTGTACAAGAAGTGTAAAGGGAACCAAAAGAAATGTTAAAGGTTCATTAGGGTCACCATGGTAACCACACACCTGCATTTCACACTCCCTGATAGAACTCTTAATAGGACAGGCAGACAGGAAAGCAGAATAGGAAGTAAGCCTTGACCCTACCCTGTTTGGCCTTTAGGTCAAATTGACCTAAAGGTCCAAGGGCTTCTCTACCTCTTTCTGTCTCTCTCTCTTTTGAGGGCTTCAGGAGGGTTAAACAAACAGCCTCTGTGCAAAATGTGAAGGTCAACATTTGTTTAATTTCTGAACTGTAAGTGACAGAAGTGTCTGGTGGACACATGTGTCTATTTTTATACGTCCACAGTGGTTTGCTTAGGAGATGACATTTTAAAAAAGACCTTTCACTTCAGGTTTTGAGAAGAAAACAATACTTCCTGTAGCAGTGAGCGACACACACTGGGTGAGAGAATCCTACAGTTTGATCTATAACCTGTTCAAGAACTGTAAAGTTTGTGGGAGTAAAAACACCAAAAAAGATGTTTGCAAAACATTTTGGAAAGTTTAGACAGCTCAAAAGTTATTGTGCATGACATCATCACACTTTAAGTTAAACTCCTATGGTAAAATATTCAATAATAAAAACAAACTTAAGCTGTGATTGTATAAAAACTGTAGAAGATTTCAAAATGCAATTGAGTGATGTAAAATTAATCTTTCCTTGACCCGTTTAAACTGTGAATGATGTTTCTGAGCTGTAGGGCTCCAAGGAGATGCTGGGTTTTCTCATATCGTTTCACCAAAGCTGCTTTATGGAAATTCTTTGTGAAAATCCTGTCTACACTGTATGATGCACTGTTACTAAAAGTTACAGCACATTAATCCAGATCAAGCCGTGTGTTTTAATTTTTTTTTTTTGATATGGGTTTTTTTCAAAAATCTGCGACAGGACTTCCAAATCAAAAACTGTGACAGAAACAGAATATTAGAAATGAAGTTGCTTCATTGTGTATGCATTGGCACCTTGGTATTTTGTTATACAATACCTTTAAAGATAAATATCACACAGTGCTTCACAACAAAACAAAATCTTAAAAAAAACAACAACAACACAAAATTAGCTTGTGATTGAACAGCAAAATTATTCAAAAACAAGTTTAAAGACCTGATTCTTTAGCTGCTTTTTTAAAGAGACTTCCAGAGTCTGGGGGTCACCGCTGCAAAAAGTTCTTCTTTAGTTTTTTTACCATACAACATTCTGAGATTCTTTGTAAAAATGATTTTGACTGTAATATGAGACAGACAGACACAGCAGAATGCTACTGGAAATCTGCAGATCAGAAACACATAAAAAGTTCAGAGTGAAAAGAACAAGCAGGACTTTTATGACCTGTGTGTGTGTGGGAAGGAAGATGAACCCCTCTGAAGCTCTATAAAAGATGTTCCAACATGCGTTTGTTGTTAAAAGTGACTGGTGGAGTTCTTTGAGTTATGAATTTGTAGATGACATCTGTTTTATAGTTACCCAAAATACAACATGTGGGGGAAGAGATGGGTAGAGCGCAAGTCTTTATTTTATGACGAGAAATTAAAACAAAACAAAAAAGTAACTACAGGGTTCCGAGTCCTGGTCCTTACATGGGACTTTCCAGCTCAGGCCCGTTCACAGAATAACAGAGAGAGCAGAATGTGAAAATGGGAGTTGGGATGAGAACAAGGAGGAACTTTAAGCTCGGGGGGAGTCACAGTGTGGAAGGGAGTGCAGATGGTGTAACAGGCATGTATCCTCCCAGTCTGTGGCTTCATGTTAATCATCAGGAGGTATTTACATAGCAACCTCTGCCTCACACACGCGTGTTCAAAACTCACAATACAAAAGGAGAAACATGGTGAAAGGACAGACTTCATATGTCAGCGTGTACTATTGGAGCTGCACAGACTTTTAAGTTTGTGTACAATATAAGAAAAAAAAAGTCTAAGTCTGTAGAAAAAGGTAATTTTTTTGTGATAATTAAAAAAAAAACATCTGCTTGTGTCTTTTGATGCTGAACTCCCTGTCTTTGATGGACAACCCACCACCTCTGTGAGCCACTGACCTTTGGCATTTGCGCAGGAAAGGTCGGCAGGGGAGAGTCTGAGTCGACAAAGTGTCAACAATCAGGAAACAGAATTACGTTGCCGAACAAAAGGTCCCTCTGTCCATTACTCGGTGTCACGCTGACCTGCATGTAGAGGAGTGAAAGTTTTTTAAAACAACTCAGAAATACAGCTGAAGGAGAACTAGATGCACAGGATTAAAATACTTTTGTTGATGTCAAATTGGGAAGAATTTGAATATCCTATCATCTACAGTTCATATTGTAAAGATGAAAAAAAAAGATTTCAAGAATCTGGTGAAATCTCTGAGCTCAAAAGACAAAAGCTGAAAATCAATATTGCAATACATTACTGCATTAAAAACAGGTCTGATTCTGTTCTGATGGCTCAGAAACAATGAGCCATCAATAAATGCTGCTTAAAGCTCTATCAGGCAAAGAAGAAGCCAGATGTGAACACCAACCAGAAACACTGCTGTCTTCTCTGGATTAAAGTTTATTTAAAATGGACTGAGACAAAGAGGAGATCTGTTCTGTGGTCAGACGAATCAAAATTTGAATTTCGTTTTGGAAACCATGGATGCCATGTCCTTTAAACTAAAAACAAGAGGGACCATCCAGCCTGTTATCAGCACACAATTCAAATGCCTGCCTTTCTGATGGTATGGAGGTGCATTATTGCCTCTGGCATAGGCAGCCTACACATCTGGAAAGGAACCATCAATGCAAAAGATACAGGTTTGAGAACAACATACGCTCCCATCCAGCAGAAAATCTGGCAAAAAAGAGTCAGGACTGTCGAACAGCTAGAATTCTACGTCAGACAAGAACGGGACAACATTTCCCTCCAAACAACAGCAGCTGCTCTCCTCGGTCCCTAGATGTTTACAGACTGTTGTTCAATGAAGAGGGGAAGTTTCACAGTGGAAACATGGACCTGTCCCAACTTTTTAGAGATGTGTTGCTGCCATCAAATTCAAATTTACCCGATTTTTTTTCCTGATAGTTTCATGATGTTTACTATGTTCCATTGTGAACAAAGTATAAGTTTATGAGATTTGCAAATAATGGCCTTCAGTTTTGATTTACATTTTACTCAATATCTAATTTTTTTTCAGATATGGGGTTGAATAAAGTAACATTCCTACAAAGCTGTGTATAAACACTGTAGCACAAAAAAATTAACTTTTGCTCGGAAACCTAAAAAATGCGGGTTGTGAAGGTTGAATGAAGATAGACCCAGCAGTGAATGAGAATAAAACCTACTGCAGGAAGAAGTAACAAACAAACACACAATATGCAAATGTTGCCAACTTACTGGGAAGAGAAAAAAATCCTGCAGTGCCTTGGGGAACACCGTCGGTAATTTCTGATGAATTCTTTCCATGCATGTTGAGTTTACCATCCAACATGTCTGAACTATATATCTTGTGTGTCAGTAAAACCCCCCATTAACTGTAATCTCCTGCATACATCCAGGCAGTCTTTAAAAAAGACAAAAAGAGCAAAAAAACATCAACAAAATAAAAAACATGTTGCGATATTACTTTAAAAACAGGTGACTAAAACAAATGACTGCACAGTCATAGATCTGGCAGAGTCGCTGTGGTTTTGATTCCAGTAAAAACACACTCATTAATTACACTGTCCTCTCCCTTTTTCTTTAATACATCATCATTTGTCTTCTTCAAAAATAAATCTGTTTTCATTTACCCTCGTTGTGTATTGCACTGTCACTGTAACAACGTTCCGCCTCTAATTGTGTTTGCGCCTACTGACAGCTGCTGAGTGCTGACATGTAGGTGCATGCAGACTTATTTTAGGCTTTCTGAAGTAATGTGACCAGATGTTAGGTTTGTTTCGAGGGGGAAAGGATGATGTAAGACGGTACGACCCTGAGTGTGTGAATAAGAAATGAGGACAGGGGGTTTAGACTTTCATTTCTGCGCCGGTGACCGCTTGTTTGTAAGTATACAGTACACGTGTGAGAGTTAATGTCTTGGAATGTGTATGACTAAACTTATGGCGGTGGAGATCAATTACAGACACAACAAACAATGCCATCAGACACACCTGATCACACCACGTCACCTCAGGTGTCTGAATTTTTTATGGGAACAGACAGTCTTAAAAAAAAGAGAGAGAGAGAGAGAACATCCACCTGTGGTGTTTGACAAAGGTTCAGTATCAGGAGCTACAGTGCCAATAAAAAGTATTCACCCCCTTGGATGTTTTACACTTTTATTGCTAATATAAATCACTCACTGTCAATATAAATTGGCCTTTTTTAAGAATTAAAAAACCCTCTTCAATAACAAAGGGAAAAAAATTCTACAAAATGAAGCCAATTATGTAAAAATATGGAATGTAAAATAAATAATTGCATCATAAAAAAGAAGCTTTATCTCACCTGCTGAAGCTTGGACCTCCTTCAGAGAGCTCCCAGGGGTCATGGTGGTCTCTCTCTGTTCTCCTCCTTCATGGTCACTCAGTCTGTGAGGACGTCCTGCTCTTTGTAGATTTACACACGCCCCATAATCCTTCCATCTCCTGATGATGGATTTAACAGAACTCCTGGAGATGTTTAGGGCCTCGGGAATCCTTCTGTATCCATCCCCTGACTTGTATTTTCAATAATCTTTTCTCTGAGCTGAATTAGGACAGTCACTTTACAGGGAGTGAATATTTATGCCCTCACTTATGTTACATTACATATTTTTATTTAATTGGCATTACTTTGCAAAAACTGGATTTCACTGTCTCTGAAGAGTGTATTTTTTTCCGTATATTGACCGTGATTGATTTATATTAGCAATAAATGGATAAAACATGTTTTATTAGGCTTTAAGGGTACCAGCAAATTAATCCACATCTGTAGTTGAATTCTAGGGCTCATAGAATCAAGACAATGGTTAAAACTACCAAATAACAACAACGGCGGGCAAAGCAGAAGAGGCTAACACCTTTTCTGGGCCAAAGGTTATCCACCAAGCCAGGACCAGTTTGAAAGTCTTCTGCCTTTGCTTGTGATTTCCTCAGCTCCCAGCTCTCCACTGGCTTGTTTGAGTCTGTTGTTTGTCTGAACCACCCTGTTCTTTGGGTGTTTATTCCTGACTTCATACAGGTGTGTCCACTAAAGCTTTTTAGGTGTGCCTCACCTGCAGGGTTGTGTTCAAGATCACCTATCCGACATATCACACTGGTAAATGAAAGGCCTAACGTTGCTTTAAGGAAATCAATTCGCCCGCCGCCCTTCATGCCAGAGTCTTAAACCAAGATTATCTTGTGCTGAGAAAAAACAGTTATAATTGTTTTTGTCAAATCCGTAACTAACGTCACACACAATATTATGCAATATCGTGAGACCTCTTTGCGCTCAGAGGATATCTTGGGATGACTCTCAGCTACCACCATAAAAAATTTACCTCAGTATTTGTAAAAACAGGCTGAGTTAAAACCATTTTTGTGTTGGCTAATGTCAATGAGCTGAAGTTAATGTTAATGAGTTTTCAATGCACAGGCAGTCATTACTTTCTGAGAGGTTCGCTAAAATCTGTCCAGTGATTCAAGTGATATTTTGCAGACAGCATTAACTCTAACAGTTAATGCCGAAGTTTTAGGCAAAGATGTTGTGTGATGTGTAGCGCTTGGGGAATATATTAGAGATGACTCTCAGCTACTACCACACCGAATCTGAGTGCAATATCTGTAAAATATGCAGAGTTACAGACTTTTTTGCATTCACTAAGGTCGCTTAGCTGTGGCAGCCATCTTGTATGGAACTGACTCCAAAAGTTATTAGGTTGTAGATGTACATCCAACTATTACCTTCTTAGAGTTTCATTAAAAATCTGTCAGCTGGTCTATGAGATATTTTGCTAACAGACACACTTAGAGATGGACAAACCATTATTGATCCACCTTCATCTTTGGCAGCATGCAATAATCAGTATTTGGTATTAAAAATAGCTTAAATTTTAGCTAATTTTGGGTGCTAATATAAACCAACAAATTTATACAAACTGTGAGGACTTTGAGACAGTAAAATTATAAAATTGTGTCTATTTTTTCTGTTTTGTGACTTGTTGGATTTGGCATAAATAGGTTTGGTTTCAGCCTATTCCATTTTCATTCTTTTTGTTTTATTTTGAGAACGGGACGGTTAGTTTTAATTTGAATATGGAAATTGGAAAGAAAGCCCTCATTTAATAAAAAAATAAATACATTCAGAAATAAAGGCAGAAGTCCTGCACACCTGTGTGAGTTTTTAACCTTCAGAAGTGATCAAAGCACATCTGCCTCAAAGATGACATGTTTGCATGTGTTTTCTGTGTGCGTGTGTGTGTATCCATCATATGTCTGACAGGAAGTGTGTCTGTGACTGTGTGAGTAGGAAACCGTGAAGTAATAACTCACGGTGTGGTGACAGGAGCTGGTGCAATGCCCTGTGTAGATACATAATCCAGGCGGAGACCGCTGCGCTCACAGCTGCCCCTTTTTTCCAGGAACAACACCAGACCATTCAACTGTCATCTGCCAGGCCTTTATCAGTACCTCCCTGTCCTCCTCTGTGAATGTGTGTGTGCGCTGTGAACTTGTGGGGTGAGTGATGGCGCAATGTGGCCTCTGATAGGAGGATAATGTAAATCAACTGTGTCGCAGCCAGGGCGTGGTGTTAAAGAGAACAAAAGACAGATGTGTTTGTTCATTTCCACAGAATTGTGTTCATTTATTATTTTCTCAAATAAGACCAAAGCAGCGGCTGGTTTTTAGGTTACACACTTTTTTTGTTTCTGGCCAAACCTCGTCTAACCTCTACAGTGCAACAAGAGTTTGGCGTCAGTTTGGGCCAGAGGACTTTTCTTGAGTTAAATTCTTCGGCTGCATGCTCTCCACTCCATCCCCTCATAAATCTGTCCGATTCTAATCCTTCTCCAGACGCCTGCACAAACCTCAGATATGTAAGAAAAATGAGGGCTTTGTTTAACTTTGCTCATAGGTTCTTTAACTCTTAAATCAGCACAGCCCTCTCGCAGCTTGGGAGATCAAATCTACTAAAAGACAGAGATCTTTCTGACCATACTGGTTTTATTTCCAGGCTGTGAAACAAATTAATCAGAAGAGCTTCAAATAATTTCACTCACCAGGTCTAAACACATCTATTTGCAGAGGGAGTAGTCGGACAAAGTGTGTGGTCTATTTAGCTCAGTAATTAAAAGAAAATAATCCAGAGCAGAAGAAAACGAGAGAAGCTGACTCGGAGCCAAAGACAACCTGCAAATTGTGTGAATCAGGTGATGACATAAACGATGTCAAACATCCTAATCGTGCCATCTTAGCTCACAGAAACAACAAAGTGTTCTACTTTTTTTTACAACCTGACTTACATTTTGAGTCAGCTGGAAATCAAGATAAGCCACACAATTATAGGGAACATTCAAATCAGAAAGTGGGGTTTTGTAGAAATACTACGAACAATTAACATCTCATTTGTTATAGATACACATTTGAACAACTTTGGTTTGAAAAAATAGAATTTACGTCTGACAGGACTGATGAGCTAACAGCTAGAGCTGAGAGGGACAGAAAGAGGATCAAAATGTTTCAGAACAATCATTTATTTAAAGCCCTAGCATTCCTTGAAGGACTGCATATTGCCAGTAACCTTTCATGTCATAGTTTTAGGCTTAGATCATCTTATAATAAGACAGAACAAAGTTATAGCCTTGTTGATCAAATCTGGAAATTATTTTATGTGTAATTTTGCAGGATTTTTTCATGATGTATTGCAACTCAAAATATGTGTTGGGATTATTCTCAGCAAATACCACATCACATTTTGTCTGTTTGCAGATGACACTGTGATCTGTGGTGAGAACAGGGAATGGGTGGAGGAGAACTTGGAGAGGTGGAGGGATGCACCTGAAAGACAAGGAATGAAAGTCAGCCATAGCAAGACAGAGTCCATGTGTGTGAATGAGAGGGAGGCAGGTGGAACAGTGAGGCTACAAGGAGCAGAGGTCACAAAGGTGCAGGACTTCAAGTACTTAGGGTCGACTGTCCAGGAAAACAGAGTGTGGTAAAGAGGTGAAGAAGAGAGTCAAGGCAGGTTGGAGTGGATGCAGAAAAGTTTCAGGAGTGATTTTTGACAAAAAGGTGGCAACAAATGTTAAAGGAAAGGTTTACAAGACAGTGGTGAGAGCAGCTATGCTGTATGGTTTGGAGACAGCGGGACTGACAGAAAGACAGGAGACAGAACTGGAAGAGGCAGAGCTGAAGATGTTGAGGTTCTCCTTGTGAGGGACAAGGATGGACAGGATTAGGAATGAGGTCATCAGAGGTACAGCACAGGTTGAAGGACTGGGAGATAAAGTTAGAGAGGCCAGACTGAGATGGTTTGGACATGTGCAAAGGAGGGACAGTGGGTGTATTGGTAGAAGGATGTTAGAGACGCAGCTGCCAGGAAAAAGACAAAGAGGAGATGTATGGATGCAGTTAGAGAGGACATGGAGGGAGATGGAGTGAGGACAGAGGACACAGAAGACAGAGTTAGATGGAGGAGGATGACTCGCTGTGATGGTCCCTGAAGAGGAGAAGAAGAAGAAGAAGAGATCTTAAATTTGACTAAGATAAACCATTTTTGTGTTGGGCAATGACAGTAATAATAACAATAAGAATAACTTTGGTGGCTACCTTGAATTAGGGGTGACTCCAGAAATATTTTGCTGTAGATGTACATAAAATGATTACATTCTGAAAGTTTCATTAAACTTTGTCCAGTGAGTCATGAGATATTTTGCTAACAGACAAACAGGGTTGACTCCAACAACAAATGTCAAAGTTTAAAGCAGAAATGTAGACTCTCATCTACTACCACACCAAATTTTAGCTCAGTATCTATCGAATTAACTGCGTTGTAGCAATTTTTGTACATGATAAGGTTGATTAGTTGTGGCGGCCATCTTGGTCTGGGTTGACTCCAAACGTTAATCAGGATGCAGATGTACCTTCAAGGGTTATTTTCTGAAAGTTTCGTTAAAATCCATCCACAGGTTGAGGAGATATTTTGCTAAGACTACAGACAAATAAGCACACAGACAGGCAATATACTCTTTTGCTTTTGGCGCAGAGCGATAACTGTCAGTTTGTTGTCAAAATATGAAAGTTTGGGACAATAATGTCCTCCCTTGTAGCTGGTAAATTACACGACTGGTTGAAACTTGCTCTCGATGGAGAATAACAGACACAAATTCATTCAATTAGATACAATTTTTACAAAGTTTGTTTTTAGTAAAAAGCAATCACGACTGTTTTTCTACCTCTGACATCATTTATGGATTAATATTAATATAATATTAATATTAATATTAATATTAACCTTTTTATTTTACTAATTGTATTGATTTCTGTTTCGGCATGTCTCAGTGGCTGAAACTGAGTGAAATTCTGAGATGTAGCTAGATGCGTAGTTTAGACAGAGATTCAAACAAGAAATACAAAACCACATCAGGAGTTAACTCTTATCAGTCCTCCTGTGTGAGGACTGCCACTCCCACCCCAGCTCCAGACAAAACAGTACGCAGACTGGAGGCAACAACCAAAACATCTGGAATACAGACGTGAGGCAGCTCACACTTGCATAATGAGGAGCTAAAACTACTAAAAGTACTAGAAGCACTTGGAGAGTGCAAAGGCTCACCACCAACATTGAATTGTTTTTTGTGACAACCTTAATTCTTCCTGAAAGTTTCAACAAAATCTGTTCCTTATTTTCTACATAATCTTACTAACAGACAGACAAACAGACACAACTGAAATCATAACCTTCTTGGCAGAGGTGACAAGGTTTGAACAAAGGGGTCGCCTGTGACCTTGACTGAAGACCCTGTCACCTTGAAATCAATAGTGATTATCCTTGACCCATGAGGTGTCCAGGTGTGCAGATGACATAGTTTGAGCACGGGGGTCATCTGTGACCATGACCTTTGACCTTGATCTTTAACCGAATCACCACCAAAATGTAATCAACTGCTTCTTGTGACAACGCCAACATTTCCCGAAGATTTCATCAAAATCTGTTCATCAGAACAGACAACATACAAACCAACACGACGGAAAACACAACCTCCTTGGCGCAGGCGATGATCTGAATAACCCACCTTTGGATTTCATCTGCTGCAGTCTAAGGGACCTTTTTCTAAAACTTCATATATGCTCATTTATACAGCGTACTCTTTCTGGCTGGTTGGAGTGAAATGAACCCAGACTGCAAACTCATTTTGAAAAAATGTAAGAAAAATTTATTTTTAAAGAAAACAAACAAACAAAAAAAAACCCCAAAAGGGCTGACGTGGCAGCAAAACCTTACAAAGAGCGGATCGCAGGGAACACGAGGGGTGAAACACGAGGGGAAACCGGACAACAAAAATGAACCTTTGAGTGAGTGGAAAAGATGAGGTGTAAAGGCAGATGATGATTTGGGAAGTGGACACAGGTGAGTGATCACTAACTTGGGGCAGGTGAAGATGGGTTTGGCAGTCAAACTAGTAATGGGCTGAGGACAGGTGAAAAATGACAGGAACAGAAAGAGAACAGGAGGCAGACTACACAACAGAGGAAGGACAAAACACAGATCACATATAACCAGAATAAAACTATCGAAACACGAGAGAAAATAAAACCCAACACACAAGAACTATTTAAACTAAACACAGGATTAACCAGAAAGAAAAAAAACTGCTCTGAAGTTCTGCCGCTAATAAACCGCTCATGAATCAGGTTTCCTGTTTCATGGTGATATCTGTCTGCTATCTCTGTGTAGACTGGTGCGTGTGTGCCCCCCCTCACACACACACAAACACACACACATGAGATGAAACAGCGTCAGAAAAAAAAGCATGCCAGAGCTAGCAGGAAAAAGTTGAAGTTGTGGTGCGTCTGACGGCAGATGATTTTCTGTAAACTGTGGAGGCAGAGATAGTGACTCAAAGTGAAATGAATGAATAAAGTAACCAGAAAGGCCGCAAAACCAAACAAGTGGGTGGCTTCATAAACCACGGATGCTTGCTTTAGCCTGGTGCAGAAACTGCGTTCATGTAGGTTTAGCTACACGACTGCAAACTACTAAAACTAAACCCTGAATGAAAAACGGGGCAAAGCGTGCGCACGCCGAGGCCCAACTTGCTTTAAATCAAATAAAATTTACATCTACCTGTAAAGTCCTCCAGCTGCGACCACTAAAATTGTCTACAAGTTAATCGCTTCGTTTATAAAAATGCCCTGTTGAAATGGAGAGAATCTGCAGCTGCGGTGAAAGGCTGCGCTCAGCTCGTGTGGAACATAACCGACCTCGTCTGGCTCCGGGTTCACACCTCAGAGAGCCCCCAGAGAGATGTAAATACTGCACCACAGAAAATCGGCTACAGCCAGAGCTAAACAGCGACAAATCACATTATATGAACGCACACACACACACACAGAGGCATGTTAGCCAGTCTTTGTGAGTGCAATACATACATTTATGCAGACACAACTAATCCGGTGCTGTCGCTCGTATATCAGAGAGTAGCTCATGCATCAGCTTATTAAAAAAAGCGAGGTCTGTGAAGAAATGCAGGGAAAATTAAAAGCTTTCATCTTAGAGTTTTGGACTGAGATCATCTTATGTTGAGTTAAACCTCAAAAATAAAGTTAGTGTGTGTTTTTGATGACGCTCAGCTACTACAGCATCAGATTTTAGCTCACTATCTTTAAAACCGACTGAGTTAGAGCCATTTTTGTGTTTGCTAAAGCTGATAGGCTGCGGTGGCCATCTTGAATCGGATTGACTACAAAATTAAATTAGTTTTAGACGTGCATCTAATGATTCCTTACTGGAAGTTTCAATAAAACCTGTGCACTGGTTCCCTAAAAAGTCACTGAATTTAATTCCAGACAGGAAGTGGGGGGTGGGGTGGGGACGTTGAAGAAGCGGAAAAAAAAACCTTCTAACTTTTGACTTTTTCCCACTCTTTTGTGAAGTTTTCTTATGAAAACTTGACAATGAAATGAAGAATTAAATAAATTAAACAAACTGGAACAACACAAGACAAACAGCTGATGCCACTGGTAAGGTCAAACAGAACATAAATGAGTCACACGATTTCCAGTCTGAAGTTTTTCTGCAGTGCCAAACTAAAAACAAATTCCAAACCTTTTAAATCTGCCTTAAGTTTTTATGTTCACCTTGCAGCTTAAGTTTCATGTTAACAGGCAGGAGAAATTATTTAAAAACACAAAGTTATATACATACACACTCTCTTTCTCCCTCTGTAAATATATGTGTTTATTCATTACTTTCCTACCAACTAAAAGTTTATTTAATAAAAACTACTGTTGTGTTGTTCCAATACCTAAAACTAATTGTAAGAATTTTAACTGTAAACTCATGTTTTTCATTATCTGTCTCAAGCTTTTGACTAACAGGGGAAGCTGCTGAGCATCTGAAGCCTCAAGAAATGAACCATTTTTAAACACAGCTGTCTGGAAACCTTCATCTGACCATCGCGTCTTTAACTGCAATTATTACATGGGACAGCCAGACCCAAACAAAGCAGAACACACATCGATATGTCAAACTAACAGAGACAGACGCCAACAAAGCCAGGAAGTGTACATCCTGTGGGGTAATTACAAAATGAACAGCAGGTGTGGCGCTTAACAACCAGAAGCAGGTGTGCAGGGAGAGCAAAAAGCAAGAGAAAACTGACTGAAGCAGTGGTGTCCACTCCTGGTCCTGGAGAACCACACTCCTGCAGGTTTTAGATGTTTCTCTGCTCCTCAGCAAGTCTTCAGGTTCTGCAGAAGCCTGGTAATCACTCACACATTCAAATCAGGTGTGTCAAAGCAGAGAAACACCTGAAGCATGCAGGAAAGTGGTGGTCCAGGACCAGGAATAAAAACCAGAAAGTAGGACAGGAAAACAAAAGCACAGAATCATGAAGATAAACTTGTGAAAAAACAAAGATCTGCCACTAAAATGCAAACATGAAAACAAGACTAAGGGGATAAATCAAAACTAAGATAAAAACCTGGAAACCATGACACACAAATCTCCAGACCATCACAGATAGAACCACAGAGGAGGGGAGCTGCACCGAAGTGGCCTGTATGGACTTGTGGGCTGTGTGAATATTCTTGAAACTTTTAAAACTAACTTGAAGGAATGCTTATCGCCCGCTGCCTTTCAAACAAAAGTTTTAAACAAAGATCTTGTGCGATTTATTATCGTTTGGAAGACGTGTTGTTGATGACTCTCACCTACAGCCACGCCAAATTTTAGCTCAATATCTGTAAAACGACTTTGTTAGAGCCATTTTCAAGTTTGCCAATGTTGATCAGCTGTGGTGGCCATCTTGAATTGGGTTGGCTCCAAAAGCTAATCAGTCCAGTGATTACTTTGAGAGTTTCATTAAAATCTGTTCACTTGTTCATGGGATATTTTGCTAACAGACAGACAAATGAACACACAGACAATAACACCATTGATCGTCTTTCATGGCAGCAGACGATAAAAACGTAGCACGGATGATTGTGAACTGTTGCGCTCCTATTATTACCTAGAAACATGTCACAACAAACGGCTCGGATATGTCACGGTCATACCAAAGAGTCTTTGAAGTATTGAATGTGACCCAAAGGGTTTTCATCTGAAATGAAATAAAAGTCCAAGTAAATTTAGTTCAGTCTAATTCATTTCAGTTTAGGTTTATAGCACAAGTTCACAACAAGTCATCATAGTGTGTGATACATATTAGAAACATGTGGTCAGTCCACTGTCATTTTCTCTAAACTGAGATAGTTCAAAGAGCTATCTGCAGCAGGTAAGATATTAATTGTTCATAACCTTTTCACAGAACTTTAAATTAGGTGTTTTTCTGCCACAAAATATTAGTCCCATTTATTCTGAACTAGTTGCTAACAAGCATTCAGACAATAATGTAGCTTTTTTTAAATAATACAAATTTAAATTTTAATTTGATGCAAGTTTCTTTTCAACCTAGCACTTTTTATTTGCAGCAGGGGTGGGCAAACCTGGTTTTTGAGGGCCACTATGCGACATGTTTTCCTTGTTTCTCTGCTCCAGCACACCTGATTTGAATCAATGGGTGATTAACAGGCTTCTGCAGAACATGAAGAGGGATTTTTTACCACTGAATCAGGTGTGTCGGAGCAGGGAAACAAGGAAAACATGCAGGATGGTGGCCCTCCAGGACCAGGGTTGCCTACCCCTGATTTACAAGAACGTCAAATACAAGAAGACTTTCTACAGTTGACTTGAATTCGTCAACATGATTTGTGAGGCCCCCCCCTGACCCGTCAAGCCTTTAACCTCTCCTCTTCTAGGTCTCTTTATCTGGTGTCAAAGGTCAACAATCAGCGGTCAGCACTGTCTGTCACAGGCCGCTTTCAAACAACATCCAGACCTCGAGCTGAGGCACTCATCCTGTCGAATGCAGAGCAGTTCCTTAGTGCAGCGCGTGAAAAAAGGTCATCAATTACAAACAACACAAGCTCTGTCCCCAGAGAGGCTCGCAAAGCGTTCTCACGTTTAAATGCTTGACACACTACGAGGAGGAAAGACTTCCAAGACCGTCAACCTCTCCTAAAGTTGAAGTACGAGGCTGTTTTCCCCGGCGATAGTGCCAGCTCCCAGGCCACTGTGGTGTTTACTCACTCGTGGTATGTTTCACTTTTGTCTGGCTTAGAAACAAGCATTCCCACACAGATGAGGCATAAGGGCCATGGGGGCAGTTTTTAATCTGTTTCTAATTAGCTGCTCGCAGAGGGATCGTGTGAGTCATCGCGGAGAAGGGGAGTCACGAAAACGCTGCTCGTGTGCACGTCTGCACACGCATCCCAACACGAAAGGTTTTCACCAACATCCTGATAAAGACCGAGATAAGATTAAACAGAAGTCAGGTACAGTGGCGAGGCTGTTTTCCACAGCCAGTGTATCGCCTTTGAAGTCGTGTCCAACAGCCTGGTAGCCGTAAACCTCCCTGTCACGTCCCCGAAACAATCTGCACAACGTCTTAATGTTGCTGTGTCCTGTAACTGGAGAGGCATTTCAAACAACTGGCTTTAAATGGTGACATGCAGTCAGCTGCATCGATTGGTGTTTGCTCTGAAGTCTGTTCGACCCCAAGCACACTGCCCCAGTAAGGCAGAGGAAGAGTAGAAATTAAAGCAAAGTGCTGCTTCTGACAGGTCAGTGTGACATAACGTTATATGTCAGAATACTGTTGATTCATAAGTTCCTAAAGGATATTTAAAACGTCTCTTAAAAGGATAGTCTGATCATTTTTGAAGTGATGGTCTGTCAGATAGTTGTCAACAGTTAGTATATTATCAGCTGTGACATCAGTCACAGAGTGTGGAGAAAGAGGCAGGAGACTTGCTCCAGGCTAGGATAATGGCTGGCATTACCAGGAGAGAGGCAAACAGAAAACAACTGCTGAAGAAAACTCAGATTAGATCCTGACACGAGTTTCTAAACAATCTATACGAACTCTAGTTAAGATGTAATTTGAGTCTTTCTCTTTGCCTCTCTCCCATGAAGCTCAGTCTGCTGAAGAACCTGATCAGCAGCTGTTGGAGCTCAGTCTCTATCATCTGACCTGCTGAAGCTTGGACCTCCTTCAGAGAGCTCACAGGGGTCATGGTGGTCTCTCTCATTATTCTCCTTCTTCACAGTCACTCTGTGAGGACATCCTGCTCTTGGTAGATTTACACACGTCCCATAATCCTTCCATGTCCTGATGATGGATTTAACAGAACTCCTGGAGATGTTTAGGACCTCAGAAATCCTTCTGTATCCATCCCCTGACTTTACTTTTAATCATCTTTTCCCCAAGTTGAATTTAAAGGGGGTGAATATTTATGCAATCACTTATTTTACATCAAATATTTGTATTTAATTGCTATTACTCTGTAGAAATTTAGTTTCACTTTGACACTGAAGTTTTTTTTAATATTTTTTACAAGAAAGCAAATTTATTGTGATCATGGCTGATTTATGACAGCAATAAAAAGCAGAAAACATCAAAAGAGCACTGTAGGCGTCCCTCAGCCTTCATGCTTACCTGTCTACTTTCTCTCCTATTTGCTTGTTCTCTACTGCGCTCTTACAAACATCGGATCCTTCAAATTTCAGCTCCCTCTCTTTTCATAGCAGTAGTGGGCTGAGGACATTGCACATTTCCACACATGTAACAACAAGACCTTTTCACTTTTACCCTGTGTGTGTGTGTGGGTGTGTGTGTGATCTGTTGTCAAGACTTTGAGTCCAATTTAAACACAATGACAAAATGTCACACTGCTGCACAGCCTTCTGTGACTTCTGCATGAAACACTTCAGCTGGGTTCAGACATGTAGACTTTTTATTAATCTGATGACGGCTGAACCTGTCATTAGCACCTGTGGTGTGTGCGTGCGTGTGTTGAGAGTGAGACTGGTAAATTAACACGTATGACAGTTTCAGCACAGTTTAGCTGCTGTAGTTGTATTTACGTGCATTAACAGACGTGCTGTGTAGGAATGGGTTAATCTGCTCAGCTGTTCAACAGATTGTTGTTGAATAAATCCCCCAAATAAGTGAATATTTTCCGTTAAAGGCCCCCTTTGCAGAATCTTAGTGCGGTCTTCAGGCACTTATATAGTGGGTCCCTGTTACATGTGATAGGACATGCACAAAACTTGCATCGTGAAGTTGTGGTATTTTATCATCTTGGGGCCTTGTCATGTATTTTCTGTGCTCTCGCTTCTAGTTTTAGCGGGCATGATTACTCAGATAATTAGTTTAATTTTGTACCAACTTTAATAAGTGCCACTCTGAACACAGAAAAGACAGAAAAGACTTGATTCGGTCTGAATAAAAACCTTTTATTTTTCCTCCAAGTGTTTTATTTTATTTTATTTTTTCATTTTAGTGACAAACAAGCTGACTTTCTTCACTCACTCCTTATATTATATTTGGCTGATAAGCCAGGCCACTCAGGGGAATTCCAGTAAGGGCTAGAAAAGCTGTGCCACCTAAAATGAACTACCGTAAAGGCAAGAAAACGTATTCAACCAAAACATGCATTCGATTGAAATATAATATGAATCTGGATCGTGGTTCACCATCTGATTTAGTGCATAGCTGCGTCCTGACGGGGTACAAAAAAGTTGTGGTGGGGGTGCAGTTAAGCATCTTTAAGATGTGGGAAATAGCAGAAAAAAGAAGTATTTTGCAACTATTAGGACTGTAGCAGCACCACACGTCTTCACACGAAAGGTTTTCCAAATTTGCAATGATCCAGCTACGTCTCACAGGTTGCGTAGAGCATAGAGAGGTCATCATTATTACATACACCTACATTTAGGGGCTTTGTTGTTGTCAGCATCTGAACCAAATGAAGAGGAAAACTTTAAGATCTCTGAGCCGCAGCTGAAGCTTCTGCCTGTTGTTCACCTGCCGCAGCAAAAGGCTTTTAACTTCTTTCATCCACCACCGTTTTACCAAAGCACACCAAATTAATTTTTTGTTTACTACAAAACATGTTGTGATAAGAAAACTGCAGCTGGGCTTCCAATACGGCTATGACATGTAAAAAAAAAAAAAGAAAGATATCTGCAGCTGTGCCGATTAACCACAAAACCACCGCGAGCTACAGCATAAAGCATGGTAATATGAGAAAACTCGAAGACAACTTTAGATTTACTTTTCAAATTCGAAAAAAAAATTGTTCTTTTTTTTTTTTTAAGTAAAGCCTTTAATCTTGCAAATGCCAAGTCTGAAAAGAACTTTTGTTTTAGATCTTATGTCTTTAGGCCTTTCTGCCTCCTGAAATGCCACTTTTGTGCTGGCAGGTAAAAACATGAACACCTGTTTTTTAAGATTTCGCTCAAACAGCTGGGAGACTGTCACTGATATGCAAACGTTGACAAGTAATGAATTTTGGGGAGTATTTTTTTGGCCATGAATCAGAGTCGAATATTTAAAGCTGCAGCACCGTGTATTTCACATAAAAAACAAGCTTCTTTTAATGGCCAAAAGGCTTTTCTTACTTCCAGTTAGCCTCAATTATCCTCAATCCATCTAACAAGTATTTTTTAAATTTTAACCAATTCATAATATATAAATATACATTTTTAAAATGCATCAGAAGACCAAGTTGTAGTGTGACTCGTTCCTAAAGGACCAAACATTCTGGTGTGAGCGGTAACATTTCAACAAATACAAAAAAAAACAAACAGTAGCAGCACTGACAGGCGTGATTGAGAGCCCCCAAAGGGCTGCTGGGAAATGTTGTTTTCCCCTGCTTTATGTGTCTTTAGAGTCACATGTGTACATACACGGTCTCTGAGGAGTTATCCAAATCAGTGGATCAATGGGAAGATGTCTGTGCATGGCTGGTCATGGCTAGTAAAATGAGCAACATGGGTTGTGCAGCTTTTCTAGGAAGGGTTTTGTGTGTGTGTGTGTGTGTGCATGTGTGTGGTGGTGGTGGGGGGGGGGAGTGCATGTGTTTTTGTGCTACAGTCATCAGGGAGTGAAGGGAGCCCATAACTACATCCATATTTCTGCACAAACACCTGGA
This sequence comes from Kryptolebias marmoratus, assembly GCF_001649575.2. Taxonomy (NCBI): domain Eukaryota; kingdom Metazoa; phylum Chordata; class Actinopteri; order Cyprinodontiformes; family Rivulidae; genus Kryptolebias; species Kryptolebias marmoratus. The sequence continues at coordinate 5,694,560 of NC_051432.1, forward strand.
CAAGAGGGCCCAATGGCTCTGAATTCACACACAGATATGGTCCTGGGTCAATTATCCTGAGCAGGTGTGTGTGTGTTAGTGTGTGTGTGAGAGACAGAGAGAAGGTACACACATGAAAGTGTAACAGTGTCAGTCACTTGCCATAAAATCAAAAAGTAGACAGAGTGGTCGATTTGATTTAATAAGTTCACCGACATGGGAGGAACTTCCTGCAGCCCGTTCCAGGTGGGAGGTTAGTTTATGTTCAAAAACCCACTTGAACACCTCGTTTCCCACCAAGTTCCCTGTGACACGCTGAAGGAGAGATAAGAAGTGAAAGGATTATAGGGGTATCCCTGCAGATGAGCTCATCGGTTCTTAAAGTCTTCCCAGTCGATTCATCACTTCTCACATATCAACACAACTCTATCCTGCAGAAGGGATGACATGCTTAATAGCTGCTCGTTTTCTTTTTTTCTGAGTTAAGACTTCCTTTGTCTCCCAAGGACAGAGAAGTGGAAAAGCCTGAGCTCTTTTAATGCCTCTACAGCCGAAGTCAGAACCAAACTTTATTTACGTTACGCATTTCACGCATAAAGCAAGCCAATGTGCTTCCAATTAGGAATTCAAAACACAGAAGAACAATGGATTTCTACACTGTATGCATTCATACAGACATACACAGACACATTCACACACAGAATGATAACAGCACTAACACAAAATACACAATAACAACATAACCATGTACTTTTGTAAATAGGAAAGTGAACTTTTTCTGAAAAACGTTTACAGTGTGGGCTTCTCTCAGATCTGGAGGCAGTGTATTTGATTTTCACTGGAGCAAAAAAACAGAAAGCAGCTTCCCCCCGGCTTGGAAAAAGTACACATTATGACCAAGTTACCACGGCCTGAGGACCTGAGTGATCTGACTGGTGCATACTTATTTAATGTGTCTCTTATATATTGTGGTCCATGGCAATTTAGCGCTTTACATGCAGGAAATAGGATTCTGAAATTGGTTCTGCTTTCAATAAAAAGCCGGTGCAGAGATCTAAGAACTGGTGTGATGTGTTCAAACGTCCCAGTGCCTGTGAGAAAATGAGCAGCTGCATTTTGAATCAGCTTTAGACTGTTTTCAGCACATTTTAGGAGGCCTTTAAAAAAAGCCATGACAATAGTCCAGTCTGCTTGTTATAAATGCATGAATTAATATTTCAAACTTAGGTTTTGATGCAAAATCTTTAACATTTGAAATGTTTTTTTTCAAATGATAAAAAGGCTGATTTAACAATAAGATTAATATGGCTTTTAAAATTGAGGTCACTGCCTCATTTTAGCTGCGTTTGAATCTTTGCAATAAATACAAGTATTTCTATTTTATCTTTAAGTTGTAAGACATTCATACATTAATATTAGCAATAAATTGTATAAGTGAGTTTAGAGTATCTGCATCATCAGAAGATAAGGAAATATACAACTGTGAATCGTCTGTGCGTAGTTATAATAGTTAACATTCTGTTTTATTGGATGGCATGTACAAGAGGAAGACTTTGAAGACTGAATGAAACTGGACCAAGAATTACACCTTGAGGTACGCCACAAACAACACCCACAGTAGAACTCACCAGCAAACCCAAAGAACTGTTTATCTGATATAGGTGTTTGAAACCAGAGAACTGGGCCAGAGAAGTCCACCCAGTTTTCTAACCTGTCCAACGAGATGTGATCGACAGTACTGAAAGCAGCGCTGAGATTGAGAAATACAAGAACAAATACCTTTATAGAATCAGCGTTGATGCGCAGGTCGATCACAGCTTTAATGAGCTCCGTTTCTGTACCATAGTGACACCAAAAACTAGACTGACTATTAATTGGACTATTAATCTGAGTGTGAATGACTCTTTCCGGTATTACTTTTAAAAATTGGTGCGGTAAACAACATTTTCCAACACTTCAGATGAAACACAGTAAAAAGCAAGTGGAGGTGGATGACCTTAGCTGTCAAACAACAGCTTTAGATTCAGAAGCTTTAAAAGTCATAACATCTCTTCTTAGGCTTCCCACACCACAAGTCTCAGCCGAGGGGAGACTGTTGTATTAAAGTACCTAACGTTGAGCTGTGAGGGACTGGTATACGGGAGGAAATCTTCTGGTTCGAGACGTCTGAATCAGGCTATTTCCTGCAATCGAAGATAAAAGATAAGTGGATGCACAGAATGGATGAGTGAATTGAAAGATAATTTGCGGGCACGAACCAGCTTCCTGACATGACAACAGGTTTAGACATGTCAGGAAGCTGCAGCAACAGAGGCATTACTGAGAAAACATGTTGCACCCACTGCCAAACTATTTTAGGCGTTTGGATTTCAAAATAAAACCATCCATTCAAATCCAATTAAAGTGGTTTTGAAAATAAACAAAATATTTGAGCGTGGGAACTCTTGGATGTTAATATTTCATTACTGAAAGGAGAAATCCAGGTGATAATGTTTTTACCTGTCTGTGTGTGTTTGTCTGACTGTCTGTTAGCAAAATATCTCATCAAAATATCAGTGGATGGTTTTCAATGAAACACCCAAAAAATAATCATTTGGATATACGTCTGCAACTGATTAACTCCTAGAGTAAACCCAAGTCAAAATGGCTGCCACAGCTAATCAGCCTTAGGCAAGACAACAATAGCTGTAACCTTGCCAATTTTATAGATATTGAGCTAAAATTTGATGTGGCAGTAGCTGAGAGTCATTCACAACACATACTCCGAGTGCGTAGACGTTGCGTAAGATTGTGCAAAACATTATTCTCAGAGGTTCACCAAAACAGCTAATGCCATCATCTCCAATCAGAAGCTGATCTTAGATTAAAACTCGGGCATGAAAGGCAGCAGGCGACCTGCATACTTTTAAGAAGTACTAGGCTTTTTAAAGTTTAGTTAAAAACTTTAGTACTGACAGACTTTCATTCTGCATACTGTATGATTTTAACAGAAGACGCAACAAGAAAATAAGTTAAATATATAGTTCATAGATGATGACTCATACTATTATCACCACTTACATTACAGGCATTAAGAAAACTGTAATGGTGTTGCTTATTTTTATCGTTTAAATGTGTTATAGCAGGTTTGCAGACTAGTTTATATGTGGTAGATTTTCAACAAAAACCTAAATAAGTTTTTATTCTGGATGTTATATTTTCACTAGTTTGAAGCACAACATATAAAGGAAGTAAAACACGGAAATATAAAGTCTACCACGTCTCAGTCTGAGCGCGTTTTATTTCTAATTTATTTACCGAATAAAAGTATTTTATCAAAGACGTTTGTGTGGAAGTGTAATTATTACAGTGGGGAGTTTTGCTGAGCAGGTCCATTTAATTTTGTGAAGCAAGAGCGCCCTCTGCTGTCAGAGAAGCACATCACAGCAGGAAGGGCCGTCCTGCCGAAGCGCTTTTCCTATTGGCTACTGTCGGTCACGTGATGAAAACAGAGTCATGGCGGCGTCCGCTGCAGTCCGGACGAGCATGGCGCTGACTTTGAGGTTTAATCGTGTTATCCCGCAGTGTAGCACGTGTCCTCTGTCCAGGTTAAAGAGGTGCATGAACAGCAGAGCTAACACCCAAAGGAGAGGCTCGTTCGACAGCTTCCGGACGATAAATCGACATTTACAGACGAGTATATGTAAGTGATGCTGTTTGCTAACACTTTTAGCACACTTGGTTCGTTCCTTCTTTTGAATTGTTCCTTTCTAAATAACCAATAAACAGGCACGAATTATGTTGACTTTTAATCTCAGTTTGAGTTATTCGCGATGGCCACAATTGGTTCGCAGGTATTATTTTATTTTGAACTCAATTTAATAAAATTTGTGTAACTTTGAATCCAGTGTGAGAAGTTGTGAAACTTCTGCAACAAGTCATGCTTTTCCCTCGGCAGGGTCCCCGGATACGAAACATCCCGTTTCTGACTTTTTTCCCCCCACTTCCTCTGTTTCCAAAGGTCTTCACCAGGGTGAGGAAGGCAGCTCTAACGCGGAGGAGCCAGACGATGTGTGAGTCTACCGGGGCTCTTATTGTGAAGGGATACGGAGCTGACAGGAATTATTCACACTAAAAGCACTCCTGCTATCAAACACAGAAACTGTGAAGTCCAAGTCAGTGAAGGGGTTTTGTAAAATAAAGTGTAAAGTTGGTTAAAATCATAACCAACCCGGTCTGCTTTGTGCAGGGTATACAATGTTGTTCAGGACAAACTTCGTTTTTATTGAACAGCCGTCTCTGGGTTTGCTCAGAGAGTGGCACTAAATTGAGTGCGTCGTTCTTGATTTCTTCAGGTAATTTTGCATTACTTTCATGGGTACGAAAAGAGGTCACTTGTCATCAGATTGGACCCAGCTTGGAGCTGCTCCTAACTCAGGAGTGGGCAATCCTGGTCCTTGAGTACCAGCAGGTTTAATCCGTTTTCCTGCTCCAGCACACCTGATTTGAATCAATGGTTGATTAAGAGGTAATTTAACCACAGAATCAGGTGTGTTGGAGCAGGGAAACAAGTAAAACATGCCCACCCCTGTCCTAACCCCTAATCTTAACCTGTGACACCTATCCCTGACATCAAACCCTAACCTTTACATGCCCAACTTTAACTTAACCCTAGTCAAGGACAGCATAAAGGATAGACAATGGTAGGCACATGAGTATGACAAGGGAATCTAAGTGCAAGATGGGGGTATGAAGTGGTGAAAGTACAAATTACTCAGCACCCTTCTTGAGTCTTAACTCTCATCAGCAAATGCTTTAAATAAAGTTAGGTTAAAAAGCTACATTTTAAAGAGCTGTGTCTTTTTTAAAGATCAGTCTGTTATTTTACATATAAGAGCTGAGCCAAGTTTCTATTATTTATTTTTTTATATGCAAATTGAATGATTGCATTAGACTAAACTGATACCATTACTGAAGCTTCAAGTTACAAATAAAGAAGCCCAGCACTTGTTGGCAGGAAATTCCTGATCATTGTATGTTTGTGATGTTCATGACCAAGACAATTTGTTTAATTTTTTACTTTTCTTTTTGTAATACTCTGCAATGTGACACTCTGAGGACCAAGAAAACGAGACCAATTCTACTTTTCTTCTATTTCTTTTCTAAAGTTCCTCACGTTTGTGTACAAACGGGTAATTTATATATTTTAAATGGTTTGTTGTCTTCCTTTTAGGGTCAACGTGGTGTATATAGATCGGTCCGGCCAGAGGATCCCGGTGAAGGCCAAAGTAGGAGATAATGTTCTCTTTCTGGCTCACAAACATGGAATTGACCTGGAAGGTGAGGGTTTATGCAGTTAAACTGTAGCATGCTGCTGAAATAACTGCATGACATAGATGGGTTTTTGTTGTTGGCATCAGGAGCCTGCGAGGCATCGCTGGCCTGCTCCACCTGCCACGTCTATGTGAGCGCCGCTCATTTCGACAAGCTGCCCGAACCCGAAGAGACGTAAGTACGCCACACTGTACGCTGCCCGATGTGTCGCGGTGAGATGACGGTAAACGCTGACAGACGTCGTCTCGGTTCTCAGGGAGGACGACATGCTCGACATGGCGCCCATGCTTCAGGAGAACTCCCGGCTGGGATGTCAGATCGTTCTCACTCCAGAGCTCGACGGCATGGAGCTCACCCTGCCCAAAGTCACCAGGAACTTCTACGTGGACGGCCACGTTCCTAAACCTCACTGAGTCGAGCTGCGGATGGTGCAGAGTGGAAAGTTGGGCTGGAGAAAGAAAAAAAAAAGAAGGAAAGAAACGTCACGGTGTAAACGAGACACGGCATGTGCTGGTTGAGGGTCGACTGAAAGGATTCTTAGCTTGTGACTCCCAGCACGCCTTACTGACATTTTCCAGTTTCACCAACATCGGGACAGAGCTGCAGATGAGATCGGGCAGAGCCGAACACTACACGAGTGTCGCCGGAGGTGCGATGGTTACATGCAAAACTGTGATGGTATTTATTTATATGGAGCATTCTCCGTCTTCACGGCGCCATTCGGACTCAGACTGCTCAAACATCACAGAGGACCAGAGCCGGCCTCGGTGAACGGAACATTCCTTGTTACAGCTTCTATACGCACAATATCGCAAGGTGGTAATCGTTTTGACCAGTCCATTCTTGTCCTTTTTCACATGTCTCATTGTTCTGCTTTGAATAGCCTTGATTTTTCTGTGTCATATTCATGTGTAGTTGTTGTACTGTTTGAGGAAACGACCCGTAAATGCAATTTCACAAAGGTTTTCGTGCTATACAGCTCCAAAGTCTGACAGAAAAGCCATATTTATCATGAAGTGGGCTAATTTACAACGAACTAAAGTCATTTGAATACATTTCACATACATTTCAAAACATTCAAGTGCACTGTGTTTGAGCTGAAGGTGTTATTTTAAAGAAATCCTTTTAAATGGATCAAGCCCTCTCAGTTGATCTGGTTTAGCTGAGCTTGGATCCAGAGTAGGAAACCTTTCGGTGTTTTTTTGTTTGTTTTGTTTTCTTACCACATCTACCTTTTGACTCAAGTCTACTGTGCTTGTCCAACGTATGCACAGACGAAAGCGAATCGTCTTGTAACTGCGGAGATCGAAAGTGGTGCAATAAAATCTGATTCAGCCATGTTGTTTTTGAGGAGTTTGTTCATTTTGGCCGCATTTCTTCCTGCACAGTAAACCCTGAAGGTTATGGAGTGCCATATCTGCCACTAAAAAGGCAGAACTTGACTAATAATATGCATTAATTAGGGGGTTTCAAGTTATAATTATGAGAGAAAGTCAGTTGTAACTTTAAAACTCGTATTTGCAACTTTGAAAACTCATTAAGAGTTGCAAAGTGGTTACAATGAGGTAATTGAGTTTTAAAGTCAAATTTATGAGTTACAAAGTCATAATTGAGTCATTAATTGATAACTCATAATTATGAGATGCAGCTGTAAAAAGTTTAAAACTGAATTCTGACTAATTTCTATAATTATGAATTTGTATCTTTAGAATTAAGATTTTAAAACTCATTATGACGCACAAATAAGACGTAACATTTGACAGTTTCTCTTTTTTGTGTGTGTCGGAAATGGGCTTCCATACATTGACCCCCAGGTGAAAACCGTGTTGACCTTGTTTCCGCAGCAGCTCGCGGAGGAAACCGGAGGCCCGGGCTGCACTTTTCCGCCCCGTCAGGTGTAATCTGGGCAAACCCAGCACACCTGTGCAGACCCAGAACTCTGTGCGCCGATGGCGGCCGGCTCCGTCTGCAGCTGACAGGTCTGAAGGTGAGCATCCGTGGCGGTCTGTGGGTGGGCTGTGCGCTTTACAGACGGGCCACTCTCAGCTAGCCGGAGAAACCACGACTAAGGGAAGTGAAAAAAGGCCGGCCGAGCATCTTTAAGCAAGATTTTTAACAACGCAGAGCCAACTTTTTTTTCTCTTTTTTTAAGTGAGGCTTAATTTAAAAGTGCTTTACCGAGCATGCTCGTGACAACAGCGTGCTTTCCCCAAAAAAAGGCCTTTACTTTAAATTTTCTTTGTATTTCGTGTACCTTTGCTACTTTAAGACGGCCTAATTAGAGAGAGAAAGAGGGGTTAAAATGGCCGAAAATGCGGGGTGTTTTATGCGAGCACGAGAGCAACACAGGAGCCGCTGCGCTCGCGACCGGCAGGATTTCAAAGAACCGCGAAAACCCGTGGACCTCGGGAGCTAACGGAGGGCCACATTTGGGTTCTAGAACGCGTTTGAGCTCGCGCGTGAGTGCGAACGTTCGTTCCGCTGATCCAGTTGAGTTGGAGTCGGTCAGCTTTTTGTTTGGGCTGTAAATTTGATCTTGCGAGGCTCAAATTATCCCCCAACATTTCCAGCTAGACTGAAATATGTGTCCAATAAAACCTTAAAATGTTCCAAAAATGCATTTTTTTTTAACTTTCAAGCAAATATAAACACTAGCTTATTAGCTACCCCTGCTTTTACTTGTATAAACAAGTAGCTTGCCTATGTTATATTTTCATGTTCTCCTTTAAATGTAGCCTTCATCTTTCTTTTCTCTGTTTTTGTTTTGATTAATGACGCAGAAACTGCCCGAGCATGAGCACTGCGCCCAAGCATGAAGTCGCCTTCATCCAGGAGAACCAGAACAAAGTCGAACATTCTGCTCTCTTCTACCTCTTCCAGGAAGTCTCCAAGCTAGACCCGCCGCTCCACGACAGTTTCCTGGACACAGATCCGCCCTCCAGGTGGCTGAACGAGGTGTCGAAAAGTCGCCGTTTCAGTCACAAAAGGGCAGACGACGATGAGCCTTCGTTTCGGCCCCCCCGCGGTACTTGCAAGTACAGCCTGTCCTGCGTGCTGCCGTACGGTCCCGTGAAGGACGCGAGCGAGAGGGGTGGCGATGTTCCCGAGTCGGACGAGCCGCGCTGCGAATGTGGCAGCAGCCCCTGGAAGGTGCTGAGTCTGATCAACCTGCACTGTGAGCGACTCCTCCATCAAAGAGATGATGAGGAGGACAACTCCACCTCAGCACCGTCAAACGCAGGAACCAGCCAGTCGATGGCCACGTTGGCGCCCCATGCGCCTCCAAACGGCGTAGACGGGGAAAGCGAGCCGTTGCTTCCTGTCTGCGAGGGTCGGGAAAATGCAGCATTTGCTGCAGCCGCGGAAGAGTTGAGGCCGGACTGCTCGGGAGTCCGTCAGCAGCTGCGGTTCGGTGTGAAAGATGCCGATGAAAGCCACGGTGTGAGACTACAGCCTGCAGGGGAAACGGGCCCTCTTACCGCAGAGATGCAAGAAGACGGCCCAGCGGTGTCGTTGCAGCTTCTGTGTAGTTACAGAGAAGAGTTCAGCGTTAACAAACAATTAGAGTGGAACCAGGAGCGTAAGGACGAGTGTTTCTCTGCTAAAGCTGATGATTCAGATGTACTCTTCCTTGAAAAGGAAACTCAGAACTCCTCAACACGTCTGAAGACCCAGATGACTTTCAGTTCAGGTTATAACGCCTGCACGGATCAGTCAAAACTGGACCACAATGCAAACATTACTTTGTCTGCAGAGCTGCCATGTAAGCCCAAGCTACCTCCTCAGAGTGCGGCGCTGCTCTCCTCGCAGACGACACCCCTCATATTTAACAGCGCAGAGAGCTGTCGGTCACCCCCAGGACAAGACGAGGAATTCCCAGCATCCACGCCCAAATGCAGCCACACTTCCACTGACGATACACACCCCGCAGCGGACCAGCCGAAAAGCTCAAGCCGCCACATTTCCCTGACCACATCGCCGCCAGAGCAAAATGAGGAAGCCGATCCTCCTCCTCCTGCCCGCCAGGGTCGAAGCAAGACTCGAAGGAAACAAGCCCACCCCTCCCGCAGTGGTGACATTCAGGACCCGGACTTCCAGGGGGTGACGTTCAGGATCGACGCAGCGCTGGACGACACCAGGGAGCAGTGCCGGCTGCTCATAACCTCGAAATACAGGTGAAGACGGCTTTCTTTCTGTTGTTTCAACCATGCTTTTACAACGTTGTCCGTCATTATTGTTTGCTCCCATCACAGCAAGGAGCTCGGCAGAGGCGTGCGAAAACCCAAGCAGAGGACGCGAACGTCACAGAAGTCACTTAAAGCCAGCAGCTCAGATGAAGAAAATGACCTCACAGCTGCTGTCCTGAGTAAGGAACACCAGAGTAACTGATGTGATTCAAACACGGCAAAGAAACTCCCTGAAATGGCAAAACTTCAGGGTAGTATCTCACTGAGCTGCGACTATTGGAGGCTAATTGGTGAAATGGGCAGATTTCTCGTTGCAGTCTCACTGAACTCTGTCTGTGACCAGCGAGCCACATTGAAAATCACAGCTTATTCTCTTGTGCACAGCATGCAAAACTGTAGTCTGGACCATGCGTGTTATATCGTTGTCCACATTATTCCCACCCTGGCATCCACCGCCATGTTTAGGAGTTATTCTATATTTGAGAAAAGCAGATAGGCAGAAAATCAGTTCTTTAAATTATTCATCATCTGTGTGGTTTTTAGAGCTGGACGTTTGGTGATGTTTTCTATAATCTCCCAAGCAGGTGTCAAAATACAGCTCTAGCGCTGAAGGGTTTCTGGGAACTAAACTGAAGCGTGTTTGAGACGCTTACAAAAACTCTGTGACTATTTGGAGTGGAAATTTGTGGCACAGAGTCTGTGATTATGTTCAGAGTTCAAACGACAAGCCTTGGAGATTCACTCGAGGAAACTAAGAACCCCCCACAAATGTTCTGAGTCGTTCTGTAGACTCCTTCCCTGCCGTTCTAGTTGCCAACCGGTGCAGCCCAGTGAGATGCTTTTAGAGCCAGAATTGAAACCGTAAATGTCAGAGGAACTGACTGAGCAAAAGGCTTTGTGAGGAGTATAAACGGGATATCTTAATGCCGTCACAGCTTAATCTAAAATAAAACGGTGTCCTTTACTTGAAAAGAATCAGAAGCTGAGGAAAAGTGTTAAACATGTCGTCTGTAATGCCAGTTTTCTCTACTAGATGGCGCCACCACTCCGCTTCTTACTGAGACGAAAGGATCAGAAAATACAATATTCCTTTAGTTGTACTGCACTTGAAGCTAGGCATTGTACTTAAAAACAAATGATTGTAATGTCGCACAGAACTATGGGTTTAATATGGGCACTGGGGAGTTGTGCTGATTATTAAGTCAAATCGACCTCTGATAACGCCTGCTGTTGTGTTTAGGATGCAGCAGTTTGTTACTGAGGGGGCTTTTTATTGCAGTTGGTGTCATGTGTGAGGAGAGACACATGAAGCTGTAATAAATGCAGTCTAAATGAATAAATGACACAGATTTAAACTGATAAATAAAGTTAGCCACATTATAAATAATAACACGAGTATCAAAATGTTACCTTTTCAGATTTATTTCTCTAAATGTTTATTCAATAATTTTAGACTAAACATAATTACAATTAAACAAGTTTTTGGCCTTTAGATAGTTTTATGTTACAATATCCCAGAAATGATGCGTCTCAATCACAAAATGTTGCCTCAGTATGTTCATTTAAACACGTTAACCATCTAAATCTGAACATTATGTCACTAAAGCTGATTCATTATAGCATAACCAGTACTTTTTTATGAATAAGAACCTGATACTGGAAAATAACTGTTTTAGAGTAATAAATAAAACCTAATATATGCATACATTCTGTTTTTTCTAGAAAACAAAGTCTGTGCGTCGTGCTGCACCAGGAAGACCCCCATGTGGAGAGACGCGGAGGACGGGACGCCGCTCTGCAACGCCTGTGGAATAAGGTGGGTCACGGGAAAAACCCTCACATCAAGCTCAGCATTGGGGCTGATCTGTCATCAGGACTGTACCACTGAGGGGAATGTGGGATTAGTTGGCAAGAAAATGGTAATCGTTAGCATATATATATATTTACACACACACTTATTTCTAGTTAAACACCCTGAAAGGTTATTTCAAATAAACAGTTTAGTTTTATGCTAAAACACTTTTTACAAGTTAGAAGTAGCACCTAGTTATGCAGAATAAAAGGCCACAAATAACAACATGGAATTAAAGTTTAGAGTTTAGTGACACAAGTTAATATAAGACTTTCAGCTGTGCCTGTTGGGTAAATAAAGAAATGTTTTTAAAGTAGTAATGTTTTTTGTGACTGTGGTTTTATCAGCCATTTCATGATGCTAATGCTAGCTGCTAGCTCTGGAGGCATTAGTTTGAAGTCTCTAGTTTGGCATTGATATTTAAATTAGCGTCTTTGTAATTATGGTTTGCATTGTGCAGATTTGAACTTTAGATTTCAGGCAATTGCATAGATAATAGTTTGGAAAAAAGAAACGCAATAAAAATGGAGAGGTGAATTTCAAAAACCTTTAGATTAATTCTTCCAGTTTTATGTTTTTAAAGTTTGTTAATTTTATCCAGTTTTTTTTTGCACTATATCCTTAACAGAATCTCATTTTATAAACTCGCTGTATCTGTGCCACAATTAATCCTTACAAAATGATGTAAAATACTCCACACTGCCTTTTTTGTTGAACATAAGTTTGCTCTGTAGAACCTGCATCAGCAGTCCGAAATGTTTATTTATTTATTTGTTTAAATGTTTGGATTGATTTTAAAGCTGTCACCCTTCTGGACAGCTTTAATCCCATTGTTATTCTTTTGTCCAACTTTTAAAGGTATAAGAAGTACAGAGTGCGCTGTGTCAAATGCTGGCATATTCCTCGGAAAGAAGGAAACTCCAACTCCCGCTGCCTGAAGTGTGGAAACTTTGTGAAACTGACCTCAGCTCAGCGGAAACATTCCTCTTAGACGACATCCAAACTCAGGTTTTTATATCGACTTGTGATAAAAGCGTCAGCTCAAGGCAACTCTCACTGCTCTTATACTTCTTACTCGTTTACAGTTTAGTACAGAGGTGGATATGAAAATGGAGGGGAAAAAATGTAAAAAAAAAAAAATTCTCTGAAATTCTGTGTTTAAATCTTTAAAACTTGAAGACAAAATCCCAAGAGATTATTGCCACAATTTCTCTTGTTTGTGGAATTAATTTTTTTTCTTTCTTTTTTCATCTTGCATAAAGTCTAAATCTACAAAGATCCACCTCGGTTCCACTCACAGCTTTTCTGGAGAAACTGAAAATGTTTTGGGACAAATAAACGAGCCAGTAGGCGCGTTTAATAGAAAGTTTCGTCGGGATTGTTGGTTTTCTTCATCCTAACGGCTTCCCTGCATCCTGGGTGGGAATGATCGGCGGCGCTCAACTGTTTTTGTGCCGGTGCTAATCTTCCAGCTCCGTTCACCGTTATTAATTTAAAAAATATTAACCTTTGACCTTGACAGAGACTCTGTCAGCTGAGCCTTGATTTGCATGCAGCTGCAGGAGTTTAATTCAGTTTATTTTGTGGTGTGGTTCTGTTTATTTGTTGAAGTTATGTTTGTTCAGAATATATTTTGCTGGTTTAATTGGTGCACTGTTTTGTTGCTTTCTCTGAGACAGAAGCAGAGTTTTGTGTGAGTTTGCGTGGGTTTTGGTTTGTATTAAATTCAAAACGAAACGTACGTTTCCCAGTTTGTTTTTCGTGTGTAAATAAAGCCTGCAGCCGACATAAATCCACTGCTGTAATTGCAATGATTATAGAATAAAATAATGGTTTCAGAGGGGAGTGCAGATTAGACTAGAGGTAAGTAAGAAACTCTCTGTAATGAGACTTCCCACAGTTTCCTCTGGCCCTCCAAGTGGGTGGCCTGGAGCGGCACGATACAGCGCAGCCTTTATGCCAAAAAGGGTTACGTCTTCTCAAGAGTTACCTCTCTCGCCGCCAGCCAAACCACCTAAAAGAGGAATGCTGACAGAAATGATCACTGTGCAAGCAAAGCAACATAAAACAGAGGAACACGAGCTGCAGAAGAATTCACATTTCTGAGCTCACCTGCTGCAGTCCCTCACAACTCGACGAAAACCAGGTTTTCTTTTTATTTGGTCAGACTGCTTGTTTCAGCCATTTTGGTCAGACTGCTTGGACTGTAATAAATCATACTATTACATTTCAAGAACCATGTGTTCATGTTCTACATTTGGTCAATCCAACAGAATCTCCCAGGCCCACAGCTGATTTAGTTTATGGTAATGACAGCAGAGGAAGGGAGGAGAATCTGGGTTAACCACAATTAATATTGTCATTGAAATATTATCTTATTAAGCAGACAAGTGCCATTAAGATTACAGATCTTTTTCAAGGGAGGCCTGGGCCTGAAGGCAGCCGAACATGCAGGGTTTTAGACTGTGGGAGGAAACCCACGCAAACACGAGGAGAACATGTAAACTCCACAACCCGGGGCTTGAACCCACGACCACCTTTTTGTGAGGCAACAGTGCTAACCACTATACCATTGTGCTGCGTAAATATAAATGAACAATTGCACATTGTCGTTCTAATATTGTGCAACCATAGTTTTGGTCAAACCTCATTAATGACCTTAATTGTGATCTGCTGTGATCTTGTGCTCAGAGTAGCTGCTGAAGACGACTCATCTACTGTGATGCCAACATTTAGCTCAGTATCTGTACATTTAAATGAGTTATAGCCATTTTTGCTAAGCTTGATTAGCTGTGGCAGCCATCTTCAACGTGGTTGAACCCCCAGCCCCCCCCAAAAAAAGGTTCATCAGCTGTAGATGTGGACCCAGTGGTTACTTTCAGAGTTTCATTAAAATACGTCCAGTGGTTCAGGAGATATTTTGCAGAGACTGTCAAAAACTGGACCTCCTCTAGCTTTTGGTGGCGGGCGACAATAAAAACCTGTATTGGTTTCTAACTTTGTTGAATGGGAAATGAGGACTTTTTTTTTTTTTAAGTATTGTTTTCAAGACACATTTTCTTACATATCAGTGGTTCCCAAACTTTTCAGCTTCCGACTCAGAAAAACTGAAACCTTGTGACTGAATTGTTGCTAAAAAAAAAAAAAAAAAGCTAAACAAACAGTAAACAGCTTAAACTTGTTTTATGCTGCTTGTATGGATTTGTGACTTGTTTCTAGCTTTTTTTTATTTGACCTCCTGGGCTCATCGTGCCCCCTCCCTCCCCAAACACACACACACTCTCTCTTAGGGATGATCTGAAAGTGTTTTTGTCAGAGCTGCAGCTGTTTTGATGAAGATGCTGTCAGGAGGAGGAGGAGGACTTCTAGAGGGAGAAAGGAGGTGAAGTCTAGGAGTCGGATGACCCGGGGGGTGGTGGGTCGGGGGGTGTGAATGAAAGGGGAGAAGGACCTTGGACCTTGGAAGGATCTCGGACCTTGGACGCATGGAGGAGACGGACGGTGACGCCGACCATGTGAGGAGCATGGGGTTTCCGGAGTTCCCTGAAGGCGGCGCAGACCCGACACGCGCGTCCCGTCCATTCCCTGCGGTCCCGCAGGGAGGACTCCGGACCCGGGACGGTCCTGGCAGGAGAGGCGCCTGTAAGCCTCCGTATTCGTACATCGCCCTGATCACCATGGCCATCCTGCAGAGCCCGGAGAAGAGGCTGACCCTGAGTCAGATCTGTGACTTCATCAGCCGCCGCTTCCCCTACTACCGGGACCGCTTCCCGGCGTGGCAGAACTCCATCCGTCACAACCTGTCCCTGAACGACTGCTTCGTCAAAATCCCACGGGAGCCCGGCAATCCCGGGAAGGGGAACTACTGGACCCTGGACCCCATGTCGGCGGATATGTTCGCAAACGGCAGCTTCCTGCGCAGGCGGAAGCGCTTCAAGCGGCTGCGCTCCTCCCGCGGGGCGCACAGGGAGCGCGGGCCGGAGCCCGGTTCTCCCGCTGCGGCCCTCGGGTTCGGACTCCGCCGGCCCGATCTGAGCCTGGAGCCGGACACGGGGGGGGTTCTGGGTCAGCGGGCTCTCCCCGGCATCCTCCCGGCGCTGTCCTCGCTCCTCTGCAGGGGGTCCCTGTTCGTGTTGGAACACCTGGAGCCGGACCGGTGCGTCCCGGTCCAGTGTTTGGCCCCGAACTCTCTGCTGTCTCCTGCTGCGCTGCACGGACTGGTTCCTGGCGGCCTGTCTCCCCATCAGACCTTCAGCCGGCTCAGTTTAAGATGAGCTGACTGACCTGGGACATTTCCCTCTCTGCATGAGGGCCACAAACAGGGATTTAAGCTTTTCACTTGTTTTTTATCATGGTTTATCCTTCTTATTTTAGTCTCTTTTTTATTTGAAATAAATAAAAAAGATTGGTGTCATTGTGTGTAATTTAATTTTAACAAGTTTTTCTTAATATCTGTCATTTTCATTGGCCAATTAGAAAATAAGAGGAAACTAGAGAAGTTGCATTTCCTGCGAAAATGCAGTGTGAATGCTTTTTTTGCTGAATGATTTTGCTGAAAGCGGCTGAAGATATGCTGAACAGCTGAAGTTTAATGAAAACGCAAAAAGTGAAACAGTAGCTAATTTGAAGAAGATTTGCATAAGATAGAAGAACAAAAGCTGAAAGAGGCAGAAATTAGTTTAAAAAGCTGAAGTTAGTTGAAACAAGCTGAAAATGAGAAGAACAAAGCCGAAATTAGCTGAAAGAAGCAGAAACAACAAAAAGGAAAAAGCTGAAATGATCCTGAAAAAAAATTGTCATCTTTAAGCCCATAGAGCA
>NC_051432.1:5713211-5745802 GCF_001649575.2 Kryptolebias marmoratus
CGAAATTGCACCAAGACCAAAAGTCATAGCGGTCTTGTCATTAATGAGCTGAACGTTTTGATATATGAATGGTTGAAATAGCTGAAAAATTGTGGAACGAGTTAGATGCCGAAAAACGTACGGAATAGTGAAAGAAGAATAATAGATAAGAAAGAGAAACAGGAAAACAATGGTGTGAATGCTTAAAAGCATTCACACAATTAAATGCAGTAAAATGAATCAAATCTGTAAATTCAGCATGTTTAAACATAATTGATTTGGGTAAAAATAAACACCACAAGCATTATGACTAATGAAAGCATTGCTGATCATATTTACTGTATTTTTTTATTCTTTGAGAAGAAAAATAAATTATTTAAAATAAAACTCAGACAAAAGGCACTTTATATTTATGGAAAAATAAATTGCATTACCTATTTTTTTATAACAATAGGTGCACTGTTTTTGAAAAAGGGGAATATAAAGTAAAGTGGTTTGACACACATGATTTTTGAAAAGAAACCAAATTTTAAGAAACACTGCCTTGTTGTTTTTCTTTTTAGCTAATCAGGGAGGGTGTTCTTATACAGAAAAACAGATGAACTGAACACGTTTTCTCACACGTGGTAAAACATTTTCACAAAAACATGAAACTGAAAATGTTCCAAGATCCCATGGGAAAACATGTAAGGTGTATTCCACGTGTACCTCACATACGTCCCATGTTTGTGTGGGGTTATTAATTAGTTGAAATGCTGAAAACGTGTGTTCCCTGCTCTCCCTGCCTGTGTGCGTCATGCTTAGAGAGAAAAGTAAAAAGACAGCCTAATTAAATGAAAGCACAGCAGCACATGACAGTCAGAACGTGTGGGCATTTAAGGTCTTAGACTTTCTTCGTATGCAGACTGTATTTGGGTGGAATAAATGACAAGCGCAGCTCGAAGGGCTGTTTTTTAATCCTGACCTGCCCAGTGTGAGCGTTTGTGAGGACAAATTCAGATCGTTCCAAAAGGAAATCCACAACAGAACCAAATGTTGCCCAATTCAAGTTAGAGAAAATAAAAGGGAAACATGCATTCAAAAAGTAAAATTCAGAGCTCTAAACTTCTCTAATATTTGAGCTTCAGGTGGAGGTACGCTATGAATAACAGCATAAAACTACTGGAAATGTACATAAGAGTAATTAAACAAGATATATTTCATGTGTTTGAGGTTTCAGATTGTGCTGCTTTTAGACAAGTTACTGAAAATGATCTTGTAAATAAATCCTCATGCAAGGAAGATGAAAACTGGGTCATCGTCCAACACCTGTTTGTGTCTGCTCAAGAAATCATACGTGCAACTTTTTGCTTTTAACCTGAATGTTATTCCTTTAAACCAACAATGCATCAACATTTCTGACAAAGGGCTTTTTTTGTGTAGGAGTGCATCGTGGTTAGTTTGACATCCATTTAGAGCATTTTGGGGATTTTCTTTAGTTTGTTTTATTGTTAAACTGAACTTTAAAAGGCTACAAACAAACAGTAATACTGGTCACCTCCCGTCTACAACAGCTGCCTTCCTTTAAGGAACCCTTCAGAGAACAGTTTGCTTCTCCTGGTGCGTTCACTTACAGCTCCTTGGAAAAGTTTGAACAAGTGGATATTTTCTGCCTTTACTGCTGTCATAAATCAGTCGTGATCCCTAGAAATTGGCCTTCTTTGCAAAAAAATACGGCTAGAGTTTGTATAGATTGTTCAGGGACTCGTGTCAGGATTTAATCAGAGTTTTCTTCAACAGAGTCTTTCTCTTTGCCTCTCTCCCATGAAGCTCAGTCTGGTGAAGAACCTGATCAGCAGCTGTTGGAGCTCAGTCTCTATCATCTGACCTGCTGAAGCTTGGACCTCCTTCAGAGAGCTCACAGGGGTCATGGTGGTCTCTCTCAGTGTTTTCCTCCTTCACAGTCACTCTGTGAGGACATCCTGCTCTTGGTAGATTTACACGTCCCATAATCCTTCCATGTCCTGATGATGGATTTAACAGAACTCCTGGAGATGTTTAGGACCTTCTGCATCCATCCCCTGACTTTACTTTTTAATCATCTTTTATCTGAATTGTCTCCTTAATGTGAATATTTATTCAATCACTTATTTTGCATCAAATATTTGTATTTAATTGGTATTACTCTGTAGAAATATAGTTCCACTTTGACACTGAAGGGTTTTTTATATGTTTTTTATAAAGAAGGCCAATTTATAGTGATCATGACAGATTTATGACAGCAATAAAAACAGAAAACATCCAATGAATACATGTAGACTCACAGTCCTGCTAAGCAGAACGCGGCCCATGCAGCCCCGAGGAACGTGAGTGAAGCGAGTCCCTGAGATGTATGCTGCGTGAGCTCTGACAGGAAATATAAAGCAGCGAGTTCATTCGTACAAAGTGTGACCTCTGTTCAGTTTCTAAAACCTGGAAATATGTGACAGATGTTCAAGAAGACATGACCGGCATTAAAAGGAAGAAACATGCCTAACAAACACACACAGACATGAAACATTCTCATCCCTTCACCTTCGGCTGCAGGTGGGAAAAAGTACTTGTCTGCTTATTAGCTCATGATTTTTTTATGCTTAACTGTGGTTTGGCATAAACTTATGTGTGTCTAGTTAATCTTTAATCCAAGTTTTTCTTATTAATAATACTACTAATATTTGACTAAACATTTCAGCTCCATTTGTTTGAGTCAAGAGGTTCTGATTAAAATCAGGGTTTGAAACAAGAACAGCATCAACTTGCAGTGAGATGGCAGAAACAATGATTGCTAAAAAGGTTATGATCAGATTTTCATGAAATTTTCAGGACACGTCAAGGAACAAGTGATTACATTTTGGAGGTGATCCGGTCAAAGGTCAAGGTCCCAGGTCAGCTTGTGCTCTAACTCTGCAGCTGTATAGCAGGAGGGTTAAAGTCCACAGCTGGACACCTCATGGGTCAGGGGTGATCCCTATGGATTTCAAGGTTCATGGGGTCAAAGGTCACATGTAACCCCTTTGTCAAAACCTTGTCTCTGCTCCTACATGTTTCCTCCACCGAGGAGGTTCTGTTTCTGGTTGTGTCCGTTGGTTTGTTTGTCTGTCTGTCAGCAAAGATCAGATAAAAACCGATGAAATGTTCAGGAAATGTTGGGGTTGTCACAAAAAACAATGGATTAGATTTTGGTTCTGATCCAGATTATGATCCGGATCTCACTGTGTTTTAATCAGGCTGTGGCCTCAGTGAAGGTCTTCGCTCTCTGAGTGCTTCTAGTTTTTTTAAAAATAGTTTTCTATTTGGGGCTAATATTCAGAGCTGATGTTCACCTCACTTTCTCAGTCCCATCAGTCACCATTAACATTATAAAACCTCTGAGCTTCTGGGATCTCTAGAATCAAAACCTCACAAGCAGAGATTTGAACTCAATGATTTTAAATTCTGGTGATTAAATTTATCCTGTCAAGTTGATTTGCAAAAGCTAGAACAAACAAAAAGACAAATATTGACACAAAAATGACAAAAAATACCCAGACTGTCATTATAAATTTTATTTTCTACAATAATAAAGCATATATTTTATTCATTACATTTTTTTTCAAAGCATTGTGGATGATAACAGCTTTTCCAATGCATATTAGAAGTACAGACTAATTTGTGTATATAAAAAATAATGATTTATTGTTAGTGATGCATACAAACTGAAAACAAAAAATAAATTTCCTGCTACAATTCTTTGGAAAACATTAGTTTCCTGTAAGTGGAAATCATGGGAGAATGCAACTGTTGCTGAAAACTTATCATATGACTCTGTTTGTGTCTCCTTAACATACATTTTAAGAGTTTTGCAGAGTAAATACGTGTTTATTCTAAATGGTCCAGTAATGTGTGTAGATTCACTGTTAAAAAATAAAAATGGAATTTATGTTGAAACACCAGCAGTTATGGCTGCCATGATTTCACAGTTAAAATGACAATGTCAAATCTTTATTCATACAGAAGCAGGAGTAAATGTGAGCTGATCTATAACAGACTGCAGCAGCAGTCCTCTTTAGAGACGCTGCTAGAGATGCTGCTGTAGTCAAAAAGTCTTATGGCAATCTTATCAGTGTTTTTCGTCTCCCCACACTCAAACAGACACGCAAACCAACCATCATCAATGTAAGCCAGGTCTGAGTAACCAGTGGCTCCTTTCCAGATAATCCAGGGTTTGCTCCACGCCGCTGGATCAGATGGAGATGTGTTCAGATACACTCCTAAATCACATCGTTCCCAGTTCTCTTTCCCTTTTGTTGGGTGGGTAAAGAGCAGCCAGGTGTTACTTGCTTTTTCATCTTCACTTTGAGCTGGAAAGGAGATTACACTTCCATGACAGCCTTTAGGTGTTTCCCTAAGTTTCCACTTTTTTTTTTCAAGTAAGGAAAATGTGCTTCCATTATCCCGACTGAAGGCTTCCACTCGATACTTTCCCTCAGTACGGGCATTGCAGTAGATGAACCTGTGTTCATCTTCACAAACCTCTGCCATTTGACATTCAACTGATTTTTTTGAAATGATTTTACCAAACCACCAATTCTTACCATCATTGTCGCTAAAGATGGAGGCTGCATGTGGCTTAGGCTTGGCATGTTCCACACCGGTGTAAACGTAAGCTGGAACAATCATTCTCCCCCCCTGGGTTTGAAGTCCATGACCTGGTCCAACATCAAGAATGACAGAGTGATCAGGCAGACTAATTTGCACTGGAGTTACTCCACTCCATTTTTTTCCAAGATCTTCACTTGTGATGTAGCAGAGCCGGGCCTGGTTATAGTGATCATTTAACTGCTGCTGTTCAGTGACACCATCTTGAACACAAATGAAAAATAAGAAGAGTTTTTTTGTCGTTTTATTAGACACCGGGCAGGGGTTCATTGAGCGGTGTCCACGAAGCTGTGCTTCTTCTACAACTTTGAACTCTTTCCACTGAAAAAAATACATCATTCAGAGGCATTAAAACAAAGCATGAGGTCTGACAGAAAACTGTATAAATACTAGTAAAGTAGCAAACAAACAGTTGACTGGAATGATTACCTGAACGGTCCATTTGCTGCTTTTCTTCTCCAGCTTTCCTTGTTTCATAACCAGCTTATCTGCAGTTTCATCAGCTATTCCTTTTCTTTGCTCAGCAAAGGCCAGAAGAGTCTGGGTGTCTTTGTGGTAAAAAATTGCAGGGATCCTATAGCGGTATATTGTAGATTCAAAGACAGTTTCTGACTCATCGCAGGAAGAAAATTCACCCATGGCTGGTTTATAAAATGATCGTGAACTGTGGGACGCAACTCAATGATTGTCCGAGTTTGTTGGTGGAGGGTTTTATGCTGTAGGACTGGGTGGTGCCATTTGGAAAGGAAGGAGGATGGGCCCAAAGTGCAAAGTTATTTTGTAAAAGCTCCTTGACCACCACTATATTACATTTTCTAAAGCTCACATTTTTCTTATTTCCCAAACAGAATGACAGTCATGTAAATGATTGTGACACAAATAAAGGTGGAGGCAAATGTTTCTTTTTCTTTTTTTTTTACTGTAGCACAGACAAGAAAATAGCAAAAAACCATAACTATTTTATTACAGAACTCAGAAAGTGCCAATGTTTAGAGTGTCTAGCAAACAATTGTAAAAACCCACAAATGACACAAGTGTTTGCTGGTCCAGGAAACTACCCCAATTCTAAAAAAGCAGGACATTGTGTAAAATAAATAAATAATAAAATAAAACCAGAATGCATAGACATATATTTTGAATGATGAAACATAGTAAACATATCAAATGTTGAAAGTAAGAAACTTTATTTGATGGCAGCAACTCGTCTCTAAGAAGTTGGGACAGGTCTATGTTCCATTTAACTCAATGAAATCCATACAAACGTGTTGAAAAGGTTACTCTGGAAATTGTCCTCTTTTTGGTCTTTGCAGACTGTGTCCAGCACAAGTTTAACATGTTAAACAGAACCGTTTAGAGTAATTTGTAAACCCATGGGCTGTGAACACTGTTAATCATAGCTACCATCACTCCTGTTGAGACATGTCTCAAACCATAGAAGCTTATCTGTAGAGATTCTTAAAAATGATAGGTTTATTTTCAGGAGAAACATAAATTTTGTCTTTGATCCTGGTCCTGTGGTAACCAGGAGTTCATCTTTCAGCTGACAAGCCTCTCTCAGTTGAAACAATAAATATTCTTAGCATCTGTAACAAGAAGATTACAATGACAAACCTCAGATAACACAGTTTGACATGAGGAGGCTCTACAGTTCTAGCTGTGCCAGAGTCACACAAAAAGGTTATTTATTTACCACCTAAAGTTAGTCATTTTTAATCTCTGCTCAGATGCTATCAAAAGTTCACTCTGCAACAGTTCTAACATCTCTGACCCTTCTGCTCCCTCATCTGCTTCTCTCTTTCATTTTTGGATCAGATTTTTCTTGCCTGCTTTTTCAATGTCTTTTACTAATTTCACACACCCAGGTGCTGTCAATTTCTTCTACCTTTTCCATCTCTGTTTAACTCCTCACGTTCCTCCTTGTCACAACAACCAGCAGAAAGACAACAACCCACAGGCTGACATTTCTCCCAACCAGTTTGTATGGAGTTCCCCCGAGGATCTGGTCCTACAGTGAGAATCTGTTTCAGTCTATCTCCGTCAGGTTACCCTTGCCTGTTTTCTCATTGACACACTGTTCAGTAACTGATCCCAACACAGATTGACAACACAAATACAAATAGGACAAACAAGAGCTCTGATTAGTTCTTATGTGGACCATTGTCCCTGCCTGAACTAAAATCTATTTTTTTTGTACGTGCTGCACAGAGTTATTTATTAGCTGTAGCCTTCTCTAAGGTCGCCATACATCTCACAAAGGCTGTAAACTATTCACTGAATTAACTTTGCTGATTGTTAGATATTTCCGATTTTGGTTGAGCTGATCTGCACTGATCTTTCCTGCTGAAGGGACAAGTACACTAAAGCAGGGCCATAGCCAGACTTTAAAAAATACTGAGGTCAACCACTCATTATCCCCCTGCACATCAGTTACAATGAAGACCAAAACTTAATTAAAATAGAAGCATTTATTTAAAACAAGTGACTTGAATGTGTATATGACATGTATTTGTAAATCCATGAGGATCAACGGACGACTCAGGGCACAACCACGATGAGTCACTGACATGACATGAATTAGTTTATATGAATGTTGATTGTTCACACTGCACAAACACATTCAGAACACAAGATTTTCCCTTATTATCAAATACCAGTGAGATTCTCCTGTGTCCAGAGGCATGTTTTTGGGAGGAAACCCATACAAACTCCACACAGAAGGAGCCCAGGTCCAACCCGGGGTTTGAACCCAGGATCTTCTTGCTGTGAAGCCACAGTACTAACCACTAATCCATCGTGCTGCCAATACAGGATACAGTGGATGTTTGGATAGAATTGTTTATCTATCTGATTTAATGTTTCTTTGGCTTGTTGGAGGCTGGTTCTTTATCATCCATCTATGAATCTCCTGGCTGAGGAAGGTCTTGTCTGTACCATGTCACCACTGTTTCCCCCAGCTTACTATTAGCCTGGCGGGCCATTATTTGGCAATATTACAGACCTTCACCAGCTCAGCTCCAAAACTCCCAATAGCAGTTTTGTAAAACAGAAGAAAAGTAGCTTTGCTACAAATTTTCTTGCAGAGAAAAGTTAATGTACACCTGGAAATAGGATCAAGTCCTCCAAAAACTGCAGCTGTTTGTATTGTCTTCTAAGTAATCATACAGTTGACAAATGTTTTAAGTTCAAGGAGAAGCCACATAGAGATAAAGTAAACTTTATTAAAGAAAAGGGCTTATGCTTTGGCTGTTTGAAGTCGGGACACATAAGCAGAGAATGCAGACATCGTTTGGTCTGTTCTGTATGTCATCAACAGCATCCCAGTGTCCTGCATATTGACAAGGAAAGTACAGAGGCTCTTTCCAGACAGCCACAAAACCCTCTGAGTACTATCTTCACAATGACTCAAACCTGTAATCATATCAGAGTCTGTGATGAAGATAACTCAATCCTTTCTATTGTTGCAGTTCAGGTCCGAAGTCTAAAAACCAATACAACTGTGCAGACCTATGCATTCTTTGGACCCGGGCAGCACAGGCACATTTTGTACAGAAAGTTTGGCCAGAAAGCTGCAACTGAAAGGCAAAAGAGCAAACATCCAGCTGCGAACTATGTGACATAAGGACATTGTGAGTACAAACATCATCTCTGGACTGCAAGCAGCAGCACTTGATAAAAATGATTTCACTGAACTTTCAGATGTTACGACACAAAACCTAATGCCTGTTTCAAAGCAAAACATTTCACAGCAGGAGGACATTGCCAAGTGGCCATACCTGTAAAGTATCAAGCTCCACAATTTGGATGCTGATGTAGATGTGCTCATTGGCACAGATGCACCTAAATAATGGAGCCATGGAAGCTGATAAACAGTCAGAATGAAGGCTTGTATGGATAGGTCATCAATGAAAGTGAAAGGAACAAAACAGGTTGTCGTGTTTTCACTTCAAATAGGATTTCTGAAACAATGTTGATTGAACAATACAATTACGATTTCAATAAAAACAACATCCCAAGAGCAGATTAAAATGTTCAGAGAAGATATCAAGTTTATGAATGTCATGAACAATACAGCACAATTCATTAATGGACATTATTGTATTGATTTGCCCTTTGAGGCTGAAAATCCTATTTTACCAGCCAATTGCTGTATTGCCGAGCAACGTCTCCAAAGCTTGAAAAGAAGGTTTGACAAGAGTACCACCTTCAAGAAAGATTACATAGCATTTATGGATGACATGATATGTAATCGATATGCTGAAATCGTACATGATAATCAGTGAAGGAAAAGTGTGGTATATACCCCACCATGGAGTTTATCACCCTAAAAAATGCAAACTGAGTACACAGCCTTTTCATCGTCTGGATAAAATAAACAAATGATCCATGTTCATTTCTAAAACTGGTTAAAAAAAGGTCAAACCTAAACAAAAAGAAAAAAAAAACTTTGTCTTAATTTAATGGATGGAAACATTAGCTCTTGAAATGGAAACATTAGTCTGTCACAGCTGCTCACAAGAAATGTGGCGCTCTTCTTCTTCTGGTCTTTATTTTAGCAGTAAGGTAGCAAAGCTGCGCTCTTCTTCGTAGACATTGAGTTTGACTGAACACAGTTGCAGCGCCTCCTACAGTAAACTGGTGAAGCTACACAGAGAACCACGCCGTTCAAAAGCGTTGTTTTGATTAATTTTTTAATAATATACACAGCAGAAAAATAGTGAGGTCCGGACCTCGGTGTCCTCAATGGTAGCTATGGCCCTGCACTGAAGAGAAGCGCACAAAATGCAACCTGATCTTGTTACGGTCACAAGTTCAAATGCTTCCTTTGTTCTATGAACTGTGAGTGTTTTAACAGTACTTTAATTTCACTTGAAACATCGGTTTCAAAGAAAGAGGAACAGCAACTGATTTATCTGATAAAATTCACTTTCTGTATCACAAGGTCTAATTGTTGCAGTAGGACGTTTACATCCACTCATCATAAGCATTAATGTCGTTAATTATTTTACTTTTATCGTGCTGTATGTTTTCAGTGATAGAATGATTACACAACATACAACTTTTAATGGTTTTCAAAAACAAAAACTAGGTGCACAAGTTTGAATTTATTAGGGATTTTCTAGGTTCATAGATGTGTTTTAACTTGACAAAGCCACAGCCCACTAACCACTTGCTGAACAAGCATGGTCGACTGCAGATAGTAGTTTCCCTTTGCCAGCATACAAAGATATTTGTTTGACGGCACTCATTGTATTGATCAGTACTCATCTGTTGCCCTTGGATGAAGGGAAGCTGATTAAGATGTTCAGGAACCACTCAGGCTCAAACCTGCCATAAACTGGAAACTACTGGAACTCCAGATTTTACATCTCCGTGGACTGAGAGGGTCCTAATGAAGAAAGAAGCCCATGCTCTAAAAATGACACTTTTAAGCTTGGCTGGGATTTGCAGCGGCCCCACATGGACGAGCCAAATGCCTCTTGGAGAAAAGATTGACGGTCAGACAAAACAAAGATTGAACTTTTTTTTTGTTTTTGGGCACGGTGAAAAGAAGTATGTTTGAAGGATTCGAGGTCAGGCTTTCAAACCTAAGACCACTGTACCCACTGTCAAGCATGGGGGTGGTAGCATCATGCTGTGGTACTGGTGCACAGCTCAAAGTGGGTGGGAAAATGAAAAAAGGAGGTCTATCTCCAATTTCTTCTGTTTTACCTCAAATCAACCACGCAGCTGAAGCTTGGTCACAGTTTCAATCATCTAACTACAAACATTAAAAGCAGACTAAAACTTTGACACACTGTATCTGCTGTGCATCCAAGGTTTTTGTTTTTGGTCCAGACTTCCTGCTGGATCACACGCTCTAATTGTCATACCTAACAATTCATGAAAATGGCCAGTGAAAACTTGAAAACTAGCTGGATAATAACCTGAGGAACTTCAGCTGTCGGAGCCAACTCTGAATGCCTCAGCAGAGCCACTTATCACTGTGCCCGTCGTGCAACGTGACACCCCACAGTCTTTAAGCTTCACAGGTCCTCTCCTCTCTGTTTATTCCTCTATTTCGACTGGTGCTCTGTATCCAGAGTAAAGACGGGCATCAGAGAGAATAGGAGTCCCTAATGAGCTGTAGTTTGCTCGTGAACAAATCATTTATGCATAAACTTAATTTACTTGTTTAAAATGTATTTTTAACGGCTGCTAATAAATTTAAAGTATAATGTAATAACTGTTTGTTTCAGTCCAAGAAGACGACCTTAAAAAGCCTAAATGAACAAGGAGAAAACAGACGAAGGAGAAGTGAAATAGACTGAGGGGCAAGGTTTGTGTCAAAAGCAGCTCTGCAATTGTAGGTACCGCCCTAAACTTCCTCCTTTATCCTCAACTCACCCTTCCACCCGTCACCCAACACTTTGCACTGTAAAATATGATTAGTCGTTTCAGCTGCAGACACCACTGAATAATCTGCTTTCTGACATTTTACAAGCAAAACCACTTGACTCCTTAAAAGATGTAAGACTGTTCATACTGGAAAAGCCTCTCACAAAAAGGAGGGGTCTGTTTTCTGCTCTTTCGCTTTTCAAGGGCTTCATATGGAAATGCTTTTGTGTTTTCAATGGATTCTTATCACTCGTTCCCTGACATAAAACATCAAATTATGCCTATAGAACGTAATCAAATTTAGCGTCTATTACTCACGCAGAGGCTCCTTATGTCCGGAAAAAAAAAAAAAAATCAACGTAACAAAAAAAAATGTGTAGTGAATCAAACTCTAGATAAGACTTTTAAGTTTGTCTCATCAAGTATAAAGCCAGTATCTCACTGTGCTGCCAAATTATGAACGGCATTAGCAAAAGACTAAAACGTTATCTTTTTTTTTTTTCAATTTTCTCTCAGTATTAAATTCCCAACTAGTGACCAGCAGTCACAGCCAAGTGAAATAACAGTTTAAAGAAAGACTTTTAAACTGCATATCATTTACACTTTAGTAATTTAGGAATAAATACTACTAGAAAAAACAAATCTACTTTCACATTATCCTTTTTATGATCCAAAATGTAATTGCCTGTATTTGTGTTTGTCTGTTTCATGAACCAGTACATGGATTTTATTGAAACTCTCCTAAAGTATTCAATGGATGTACGTCTACAATTAACTTTTGGAGTCAACTCGATTCATGCTTCGTTTAACTTTATTTATTTATTGGGGGAGCTTCAGCAATGTCAGCTCATCGGCAGTATCCAGCTTCAAACTCATGAGAACTGAGGTGTTAAAAGTTGGGTCAACTCTGCTGCCATTTTAGTAGCTCTGTAATTTGTTTTTTCACATTTTTTTAATTTTAATACTCTGAGGGCTTTTCCTGAGTTTCTCCCAGAGACAGTTTTGAGAATATCTTTGTTTCTTTTACCTTGTAAACTTGTCTCTTTTTTTGATTCTCCACCTTTTAGTTTATTTGAGTTTTCATTCAACTATACCACCATCTGAAACTTTATTTAAATTATCATTATCTTAACTTAAAATATCCCTTAAATGTCCCTTTCACAGAAATCTGAACACTTAAATGTACCTTGGAAGATAAAAAATGATGAATTTTCAGCTAAATCAACATAATTAGTTTACATTATTGACATTGCTGTATGAGTTCTGCAGTGCACTGTATTAGGTGCAGTTGAGAGAAGTGGGAGTGGGTTGTCTTGGATGTTTTGTGCCGTTGTGTTGACAAGCCTCCCATCTGGTTAGAAAGACCACCCACCTTGACTCTTCGCCCTCCAGAAAACAGCCTCGCCTTCACCCTCGCCTGCTCCGTCTTCTGGTCGTACGTGAGCTTTTGGGCATCCGTGTCTGAAGCCGACCCGCCGTTCGTTTGTTCATTTTGACCCTGCGCATCACGTCCACTGGCTCGTTTCTGATGGGTGCCGTGCTCAGTAAGTTCTGACATTTCCCAGCGTCGTTCACTGCTTGTCACAAATATGAGTGAAACTGCAGAGCTGTCAGTACGAACTCGGAGCGGCGACTTCGAACCTCAGTCCTCCAAATGTTCAGACACACGGGGAAAAGGGACGAGTGAGTGGAAGGCACAAGATGCTGGGATTCACTTCAACAAGGACATGAAACACGGCAGACGTAACAACACGTGGGGAGAGGACGTGCCTTTTATAAACGACTTGGTCGAAAGGCGTAAAAGCTGAAAATGAGGAATGAGGATGTCAGATTTGTGTCAAATTAGCACAAAACAGTCTGGATGACAGGGTAGATAAAAGTGTGACAGGCTGTGATAAGTATTTTATACGTATCATTAATTATGCTGTTTTCAAACAATGTAAACAAAACTTTTATCTCTTTTTTTATTTTTTTAAAACAGCAGCATTCAATCATGTCCTCCACCCCTGAACAACTTTTTGGTTGTGTTTACCTTGTGGTGATCGAACACAAAATCCTTTAAATGGAACATATACTGTAAATGATATTGATATGTGTTTGGGAAATGTATACCTCCTTTGTGCTAGGAAGCATGCAGTAAGTAATAAAATCTTTGCTCTGCTGCAAACACACACACACACACACACACACACACACACACACACACACACACACACCTTTCTTCACTTTAAAGTAACTGAGACCAACTCCAGCAGCTCCACTTATACGATTTGCTTTCCCAGGAAAATCACAAACATCTTCCCCAGCTTCGTTGAGTCCTTAACTGGAGCGGCCATGATATAACACACCAACCCTCTAGACATTTTGTGTCTTCAGTGGGCTGCAAAAAGTATTCACCCCCATTGGTGTACTTTGTCTTGTTGCCCTAAAACCTGGATTTTAAACTATGGAAGTTACGGACCTGCAAAATGTTGGCAACTCAAGGGTCAAATGTTTTCTGTATGTATACACCTGTCCTGAAAGTCCCCAGAATCAACACCTCTGAGTAGTCAGGTTTACCAAGAGCCAGCATGAAGACCAAGGAACTCTCCACACAAGTCCGAGACAAAGATACAGAGAGTTAAAAAAATAAAATAAAATAAAACAGGAAATTGGATTTTCTTGTTGTTGGACACCTTTCTCAAACTGAACTGAGAAAGCCTCTCAGAAGAAAAGTTTTTTTTGTTTGTTTTTTTCCATCTCTTAGGATTTCCCATGTCCTGGATAACTGAGAATCTGCACAAACAAGTTGTGAAGTACAGATCAGGGTTGGATTATAAAAAATATCCTGTTCCATTTCATTTGGAAATGGAACAGCAAACCTGCCAAGAGAGGGTTGTCCACCAAAACTCACAGACTGATAAGGATATTATTCAGGAAAACCTCCAGGAGGCCAAAGATGACCTTAATGGGACTGGGCAGATCTTCCGCAGTGCTGGGAGGATCTGTAGGACCACTATAAGCTGCACAGAGATGGACTTCATGGAAGACACCACTGCTTAAAGAATAAAATAAGGCAGATTATTTGGAATATGCCAAAAGTCAGATTGGAGACTCCCCAAATATATATAGTCAGATAAGACTAAAACTGAACTTTTTTGCCATCAAGTATAACACCATGAGTGACACAAACCTACCACCTCTCATCAAGCTGAGAGCACCACCCCTGCAGTGAAGCACGGTGGTGGCAGCATCATGCTGCTTTCATCGGCAGGGACCAGAAAACTGGTCCGTATTAAAGGAAAGGTAAACACGCTGCTGAAGCTACACTCCAGCGGTGTAACGGAGAACCGGTTAAATGTCCTGGCACTGTCCAGACCTCAGTCCAACTGAGAGTCTCTGGTTTGATTTAAAGACTTTTGGACACAAGCAGCACCCGTCCAACCTGACGGAGCGGCAGCAGTTTGGTCACGATGTCAGCTGCTAGATGGACCAAACTCATGGAGACGTAACTGAAGGGACTTGATGCTGCTGGAAAAAGTGATCACACACTATTTTCTGGTTTTATTTTTATTTTTTGAGAACTGTTTAAAACAAATTATTTTTCCACATATAACCTAATTAATCTGGAGTGTTTTGTGTAGGTGTATTACTCATAATCAAATTGAAAATCCTTTAAAATTCCAGGTCATAGAAGCGAGGGGAATGCATTTTCAACCCACAGTAGGTTAAAAATACTGTTTTGTTTTTTTTTTTCAAAGAAGATATTAGTTCTGGACCAATATGAGCTCCATATTTGCTCTCCTCCCACCATGTGGATACAAAGTGCACACAAGCTAAACAGCTTTGATAATGTGGTAGATATGTAACACACAGACCCACACACAGGCCTCACATCTATAAACTTTATTCCAAAATCCAAGCAATTACACGAAGCAGCACTGAGTTTTTACAAACGATCCAGGCACTGTATATTTGCCTAAATTTATTGCCCTTCAAGACGGGGGACTAACTCTCACCGCTCGACTCTGGAAGAACAACAGTTATTACAGAGCCGAGGGGGATCAAAGCTCACTGCAGCCAATATTCAGAGTATCAACACAAAGAGCACGAAGCGCTTCCTGGTATAAGACCCCGCTCAGATGGAGCAGCGTGGACCGAATCCTCAGGTGTTTGTGTTTCCACGCCTGCTGGTTTGACTTAATGCCTCCTTATGAGAGCAGCTCTGAGGTCAGCGGAGCCGGAGGGGGAGAGAGAATCAGGAAAAAGGTCCAATAAGCACGAAGAAAAAAAAAGGTTTAATGCAAACAGAACACATACAAACTCAAACACTTCTGCTTTATTTTATTTTCTATCAACAAAAATCCCATAAATACCTATTGTTTTGTCAGTTAAGAGGGCAGTTTTACAGCCACGTTGCGTAATCAGGCACATCTTTATCTTGTTAAACTTTATTAATTTGGCCTCAGCTTTCATCCAGACTTTATAGGACGTCAGGAAGAGCTCAGCCATTGTTAACTGTGCAAACAGCTGTAAACCACACACACAGACACACTGCGGAGGGAAGAAACTCTTGAGTTCAGAAAGCGAATAAAAGATGTTCACCACAGAGTGGGACTTCAAGGAGCACTTTGAGCCTTTTAATAAACGCAATTCGGTTTATACCATTTTGTAATGTGGCAGGAACACAAAACACTCTGCTGGCTCAGAAGGAAAGACGGAGATCAAAGTTTTAATAACAGAAAATATAAATCATCGCCAATCATTAGGACCTAATTAGGAGAAACTTGAGTTTGATGTAGAAACATCCTACAAATCTGAGCTATTTTCTGGAATATAATGAAAGATGTTCAAAGCCATGAGACATTTCCCTTGCTTGAAAACAAAAGATCATAATTTTGTAATCTGTTGCTGAACATTCTTGTTCTAATCTGTTTTACTCATTTTTGCAGTTCTGCCTGAGGGCCTGAAGATCACACACATCCAACACTGACATTCAGTCTTTTGTCCTTTGAGCTCAGAGATTTCTGCAGATTCTTGAAATATTTTTATGATATTATGATCTGTGGATGATGGGATGTTCAAAGTCTTTACCTGAGGAGCATTATTCTGACATTGTTCAATTATTTTCAGTTGCAGTTTATTGCAGTCTGATGAACCTCTGCCTGTCTTTAATGTTGATAAATTCAACTTCTCTCAAATTTTTTCTTTTTTTTGTCCACAGTTATCTTACTGACCTGTTCCAATGAACCTAATTAGTTGTAAAATGCTCCCCCGTCTGTTTTGAGATTTATAAATTGCATTTAGTTCTTATTTACATATCACAACATCCCAACGTTTCAACATTGGGGTTGTAAACATTGTTGTCTCATTTTTTACATTGCTTTCAGTGTTGTTTTTTGTTTTTTTGTTTGTTTTGTTTTGTTTTTGTGTTTTTGCCAGCTCAAACAGCTGCAGCAGCTAGTTGTGTTCATAATAATTCATAATATTTCTGCTGAAATGAAGTAAATTTGAGAACTGTATTGTAATGGAAAATTTTAATGTTGTTCTTTTTAATAGTAAAATGTACAACAATAATTATGATTCTTGCCTGCAGAAATGAAGACTTAAAGAAGTTATTTTTCCTCTAACTGTTATTTTTTGTATCAAGGTTCTTTGTGGGAACTGAGGAAGACTGGTCCTCCCTGAGTCCCTTCTGCAGTGACCTTGGCTGATTTCTTCTCAGTGCTTCCTCACTCCCTGTATTATCAGATCTTCTTCATGAGAAACGAAGCTGCTCAGTAACTATGTAAATATGTGGCTGAAAATGATATAATGAAGCCTCCCTGTAAAAGTGTATGTTGTTTTCCTTTCGGGGCTCTTCTCCTGACTGAGTTCAGTGAGTGGGGTCTCCGAACGCTCTTTTGCCTTCGGAATAAAATTCTTTTTCAAAGACAAAGATCGATCTTTCTCCTGATTCTCTGAAACAGACATCTCACTACTTGTTGATTATTTTTTGCCGCTACACTATACAAGGTTATAGAACAGGATTTAAATGATCCCATATGAAATATTTGAGATTGGAACTGTTTTAAGATGCCCCACTCAGACTAGCCATTAGCTCATCAGTCTGGTCAGAATTAAACTTTCTTTCTCCAAACAGAGGCTGTTCAAAGAGCTACCTACAACAGGTAAGATATTAATTGTTCATAACCTTTCCACAGAACCAAACTTCCAAACATCGGAACTGTTGCTTAAAGGAGTTTTTCAAATTTGGGGGATTTCAAGGTGAAAAAGTAACTCTGTTTGTATCTCGGTAAATACCACAAAACAGCCTCCTGATTACTTCCAGGCCTAAAAGGAGTCTTTTGTTTCTGTGCACATAAAACCTGTCTCATTCCCTCACATCAACAGCCTCCTAAAACACACACACACACAGCCACTGGATGTGTTTTGACAGGTGCTAATCAGTGGTTTACAGTCGAACTTAGCAGCCTGCAGGAGGGGAAGACGAGGCGGAAACAGAGCAAGTGCTTGTAAGAGTGTGGATGTATAGAGTTTGTGTGTTGGATACAACTTGATGACAGACAAACAGGAAGAAACACACACACACACACACACAGAATGGCTGAATGTGAAGGAGAGCTGGATGTTATTTCAGTCACAATGCTCCCAGTTGTTGGTTTCATTCCCTTCTCTCCCTTTCATAAACCACCTCTGTATCCATAACAGCACATCTGGTGGACAGATGTTTATCTCCATCTCTTATTTTCTCTCCATCTTTCCCTCTTTATTCCTCTGGGCAGGCCTGGTGATAATCCCTCTCTCCTCCACCTGGCCTGGACCACCCACACACCGAGCAGCGCAGCACGGCCCACCAGCAGAGAGTGTATGTGTTTCAGGGTGTGCATTACACAAATTCACGCGGACAAAAGGAGACCTGTGCTTGCATTCACACAGAAGCAAATGGAAAATGTGAATCAAAAAATAAAAGTTTTGTTTTGTTTATTATGTGAATTAAATAGTTGTCCATAATCAGACAAACTCTAATGATCTAAAAATCCACTATATGTAGGTTTAAAATGCTGATTATCCTTTGTGCTTGACCTTTACTATATGAACATGCTTTCTAACTACAAACGAATTTAAAATGTCTAAATAAAATGAAATAAAGCCATGAAAAAGATGCTTTTGAATATTTTAGTAAGTGGTCTAGAAGTTGTCTTTATATTTGTCGCCATCTAGTGGTGGAAAAATCAAAGCGCACACAAAAGAGAAAGTCTGCACAACATGCAAGCAGAAAATCTTTTCTTTGTCTTTTCTGTCATCCATCCATCCATCCATCCATCCATCCATCCATCCATCCATCCATCCATCCATCCATCCATCCATCCATCTTCTTTTACCCACTTCTCCTTTCCACAAAGATACTTGCAGATGTTTACTGATAAGAATTTAAAATGCCACCATCATCACTGAGTACATCTGTGATCATCACAGAATCAGAGATAAAACTTGCACAAGTTGACCCGTAACACCAATATGTCAAAGTTAAACTGTGGCTTTTTGCAGCCTGAGCAGCGGTATGAAACAGATATTTAACAACCACCCAAACCTTATGTATTTAGGAAAATTCAGATCCATCAAACCAGGCAATCTGAACTTCACTGCAGCTGGAAAGACAAACACAGACAGACCCCGGACAACCACACACACACAATGCTAACAGCAATACAAAGTTTGTTTTTAATGTGACACTCATAGTTTCCAGTGATCTGTTGTTCCCCGTACTCATTGCATACGACTGAAATCAGCTTGGAGTTTGATATTCGACAAAACATCAGCAGAAAGTGAAGTTTGGGGTCTGAATCTGACCTCACCCTCACTGCGTGTGGTCTTTACAACAGCAACCTGCTGGGCTCATTTCCAGCTGCATGCTTAGGGGTTTCATTCACCTAGCTTTGTGTTGTCAACGTTTAAACAAATACATGTTCAGAATATAAATAGAGAAAAAAAAAATATTAATCACAGAGCTGAGCTGAACGTGAAGCAAATGACCAAATTTTAAAAACAACAACAAAACCCCCCAAACAAGGAATAAACAAAATGATGCAATCTGTTGTATGTGTTGTAAATGACTCTCAGCTACTAACCCATCATATTTTAGCTCAATATCTCTCAAATTAATTGTGTTATAGCAATTTTTGTATTTGATAAGGTTGATTAGTTGTGGCGGCCATCTTTATTTGGGTTGACTCCAAAAGTGAATTAGTTGTAGATGTACATCTAATGATTACTTTCTGAAAGTTTCATTAAAAACCTGTCGGGTGGTTCATGAGATATTTTGCTAACAGACAAACACACACACACAGACAAATGCAATTACACGGCATGGTTACCGCCCACCTTTCATGGCGGCAGCTGGTAACTGAGATCTAAAAGAAAGCACAAAAAAAACAGAACTCAGAGCAGATTTTTGGTTCCCAGGGATTATTTTGTATCTAAACATCTGATATTGTAACACATCACAGACCCATAAAGAAAAACTCCAGCAGGCCACATAAATGTTAAGCGAGATGGTGAAAAGTGCTTGTAAAAGCAGCAACAATAACCTTTTATCATTTCTCAGTTTAGGATGGTTTGTGGTTGTCGTTAAAATCTGTCGCTGGCAATCCAGAAGACAATTAAAGTTCCACCATTCCTTCAAGGAACTCGTTTCACCCGCCACCTTTCACGGCAGAGCTTCAAAC
Organism: Kryptolebias marmoratus; assembly: GCF_001649575.2. NCBI lineage: Eukaryota > Metazoa > Chordata > Actinopteri > Cyprinodontiformes > Rivulidae > Kryptolebias > Kryptolebias marmoratus. Next base: position 5,732,930 of record NC_051432.1, read on the forward strand.
TATTTTGCTCAAACCTCATGTGATCGTGTGAGCTCTAGCGAGACGTGTTAGCGCTCAGAGTGCACGCTGGGGATGACTCTCAGATACTATTCCAGCAAAATTAGCTCAATATCTATAAAACTGGCTGAGTTAGAGCCATCTTTTTAGACAATAAAGCAAACAACAATTCACTATGAACTGACAGAAACCCCAAACAGGAACACATACAGTATACAGAAAAGTGTGCATGTGTGTGTGTGTGTGTGTGTGTGTGTGTGTGTGTGTGTGTGTGTGTTGGGGGGAAGACATGGAAAAGTGATGCTGTGTTTCCTATTATTGCAGGATGGGGGTTGAAAACCGGGCCGAGTCCCTCCCCTCCACGCTGTAAACTCACCACTGGAACTTGGACGGCCGCGGCGCTGATGATGAGAAATATGAGAGAGGAAGACACAACTATTTCACACATTATGATCCAACACACACACACACTCATGCACATGGCATGCTTAGTGACGATCCCCAGTTTAGTCATCCACACGTGCTCAATTAGAAAAAATAAAAAACTCTGTTTGTTACTCATGCGCTGAGAATCTCACACACATGCAGGAGCCATTGTCAGAGCTCATTTCGTCTGAAAATATTTGTAATTGTGTTGCCAAAAGTGGAAGTGCCTGTGAGGTTGTTTTAAAAGCCGCGGCGTTCTCATTAGTTTCTGCACGTAACAACGCTTCAGGGTCAAAGGTTGGCCACTGAGTCAGACCGCTCTGCACGCCACTCGTCTCTGAGCCGAATCCTGCGACACAGTTTTATTTTAAAAATACACAAATTCTTGGCTATGTGCTATTATATTTTTAAAAAGAGTTGGAATGAACAATGTTTGCAGGAGAAACAAAATTTGCCTCGTTTAAATTAAAAATGAGTTGCAATTGAACTAGAACGTAACGTAAAATGAATGAAACTGAATTCACTGAAATTGTCTTTTTTCTGTTGCTGTTTGCATGGACATGCAAAAATATTAAAAATAACAAGCCAGACTGTTTTGCTGAAATTTGAAGGTTGTTAGAAATCCTGCAGGACTGAAATTGAGGTTGTTAGCTTTCAGTGAATCCCCCCAAAATTAAAAAAAAACAAAACAACTGGATTTAGATTCTGTAGTTGAAGACATTTGGCTTCCCATCTTTCTCAGTTAGAAAAAGTGGAGCTGTGTTCATGTTCATATATCGGACAGAGAAGATGGTTTGAGGGGTGGTGGCCTTTTACATCAAACGAGAAAAATCAACTTTAAACGGAGGAGGTCTCAGATTTCAGCTTTCTAAAACCTATAATGGAGCACTAAGCCTGACACTCAGGCTCTGTTTACATGAGAACGATCTCTGCTAATGTTAGTGTTTGAATGTTTATTGTGTTGAATCAAGAAGAAAAAAACAAGTTTACATGGACATGCCAGTGTTCAGTGAATCTGCTGTAGTTTCCATGCCAGGCGAGGTTGCCAGATAGGAAACGACAAACTATCGTACTGTCGCTTTAAAATGATTGTATTTTGACCCAAACTATCAGATGTGCTGAGCGAGGTGTGCTTTCTCAGAGGAGAGAGGTTGTATGATTATGTGCATAGAAAAGGAAGGGGACTTGACCCTAAAACTGTTATAAAAATAGTAATTATATTATATCTGGAAACACCGACGCATGCAGTCTGGAGCATGTAAACAGTTACATCTAAAATGGTGAATTCACGGATGTTTGTTTGGACCCACAGTGAGGTTGGGTTGCTGCTACATGTTGAAATGGGTGAGTAACACAAACAGCACTCTGCTATCTGCCATTACTGCTGTTGTTGATCTGCCTGTGCATGTGCAGAACAGCTATTGACTGCAGCCGACTGTGATTTCACACGTTGCGGCTTCCTTTGAAATCCAAACAGGAGTGCACGAGAACCTCCACTCTGAGACCCAGGTTCAGAAAGCTTTGGTTTCAGAAAAATCGAGCGCTGCTGTCGTGTAAACGAACGGCTTAACAGCAGCAGAAAATCTCCTACTTCACTCAAAAACACAGCAGTCCACATGTTTTGTTTTAGATTTTTTTTGTCATGATCTGGATGACTGAGAATCTATACCAGCATGTTAACTTTCAGTGCTGTAAAAAATGTATTTAGTTTTAGTTTTATTTTATTTGCAAGTTCAAGCTCGTTTTTTTTTTTCCCTAGAAGGCAACATCACCTTCCCTTCAGCCGGCCAAAAGCTTTATCTACAACCACCCATGCTCGACTGAATTTCTGATTAAACCTATGCTGTTCTGCTGTCAGTCGTCCGATGTCATAGAAAGGTTTTAACAGCCAGTCTTGAGTCCCCAAGGATGTAATAGCCAGCAGTCACTGCACCAGTGTCCCTAGTGTGAGCTGGGCAGAGGTCTCCCTGTTGGCTAGCTCTCATAGCATGGATGTTTTTAGCACTTTCAACATGGAAGCTCCCAGAATAGCCCCTTTCCATCAGCAACAGCTGGCAGGATTACAGAATGCCAGCCTTTTGGGTTGAAATCGTCAGTGTGAGATTGTTGTGTGGCAGTGATGGGCATGCGGGAGCCATCAGTAGCGGGAAACCCCCACCTGTTCTCAGAAATAGGCTGCCATCTCTCTGAATCTCTCTTCATGGGGAAAACTGGTTTGTTCCAGCACCAGTATAGTCTGGGCTGCAGCGCAAAACTCCTGTGCACAGCTGTGACGCTTCCTCCAAATAGATGTCCGGTGCTCCTGTACTCAGAGCCTGTAGCAAGCTTCCATAGTGCAATGGCCACTCTCTTTTTTAAGGGCCCACGCTGGCAGAAACTCGCGCCGTGGTGCTCCGCAGCTGGACGTAATTTGGTGCACAGGTAGCATCCTGAAGTTCTGCGTCTGTGAAGCAGGGAACAACATCCCACCACCGGGTGCTTCGGTTGAACACCCAGACGATAACAGATACATAAAAACACACACACATACACATAATGTGCTGTGTGCCCTGTGTGTGTTTTTAGTCACAACTTGAAACAATTATGACAGCTGTGCATGCGGCTTTTAATATACAGCTATAGCGAGCTAACATTAGCTTATCCTCTTACATCGTCTTATCCTATCAGCTTTGGTTTGATACTTCTGTATGGCCTTGTAAAGTCTCATGTGCTTCTCTACTGTGTTTCATGTCGCACCCTGTGAGCCAGGCAAAGACAAACCCTAAATACTCTCCTGTGGGAGGGGAGTGAGTTTAATCTGCATGTGAACCTAGCTTGCTACAGTATATGGAGCGTCTAATGGTTGGAACCTCACACTCTCCCGTTCTGAATTGAGAAAGCTCCCCAGATGGGAAGCAAAACGTCTTGAACTGCAGAATAAAAATTGTTGTTTTGTTATAAAAGAAGTTTTGGGGATAATAAAATGTAGCTCATTTGCCATACAAAAAGGTCCTTTAATCAAGTTAATCAAGATCAATAAGTTTCTTTAAGTAACTGACTATTTTTTGCTTTCAATAATTCTTGTTTTTTTCCTCTAAATAACCACAGTCCAGAACCTTTTTTTTAACATCTTCTGAGATAATTAATGTTTAGCCCACGTCCTGTTAGCCCAGCCACTGACCACAGCTGTTAAAGTAAAACCCACATTTATTGCGGCCCTTGCCGGCACATTATTTCCTCCTGAAACTTCTACGTGTATTACAAAAGGTCGTCAATCAAACCCTTTCATTCTTTTAAACACTCCAAGCTGTAAAACACTCACTGTGCTCCAGACTTCACATGATGAGAATGCCTGCTGCACTTTAACACTTTCAGCAGCTGATGAAAACAAGACGTAGGGCTCCTTTTCTGGCTCCTGACGTGGAATGTACAGTATGTGTGCAATCAAGGAAACTATTGATTGGGCCCATTATGCTCTGATTAGCTCACCTCCCAGCAGAATGAGACTATTCTGAGAATAAAGGGACCCTTTCTTTCACCACCTCACATCTCTTTACTTTTTGCCCATTGCTTTTGCGTTTCCTTGCACATCCTTCCTGTTTCCCTTCAACCAAGCCCTTCACGTCACTCAGCACAGTGCTGCTTTCTAAACTTTTCAAGTTTACATTTGTTTTGATTCGAAGCCTTTCGCTTCTGTACTTTCACACCTGTGATCCCCAAAGATGCTTCCTGTTTGGAAAAGAGCTCTCTAAGCACCTAAACCCTCCAGTTCGTTCGCTCTTGAATTCAGCCTCCCTCTCTCTCCCCATTAACACCCCCCACCAACACACACACACACACACACACACCTCCCACCCTCCACTCCCCCAACATCCCACGACTCTGCTCTGCCAAACCAGGAAGTGTGCACAGGAAACAGCTGCCCCTCACATCCGCCTGCTCGCCCCAGGCCAGGTGCATCCTGGGAACGGAGCAATGTGTGACCGTCGACATGTGGCTGACACTGGACGAGGTGCCGTTACAGTAATCAGAGTTACCATGAACTTTATACAGACCGGGGATAAAAATAAGACCTTTAATAATTTTACTGAACTTTTTTTTTTTTTCTGAGGGAAAGAAAATTGTCATTAACGTTGCTTCAGTTTTCCATCAGAGAGGATCTGCTCGAGATGGAGCAGACTCATTTATGAACGACCACCTGACGAATAAAAGGGGAACGTCACTGATTTCACAAAGTCTGGCTGAAGGCGCTGAACGCATTAATGGGTTTATTGTTTCAGTAAACCTGTATGTGGCTTCAGGGGGAGCTGTGTGAAACCCTGATGCTGTAAATCTCCTTTAAAAAAGCCACATGGTGAAACTTTAGAAAACCATTACGTTTTAAATATGCAGATGTTGCCCAAATCACTAATTCCCTTTTCTGTTTTCTAGAGTTGTCAAATTTCTCTAAAATTGTAACTGTTTCACTGTCTTGACTCATATTTTTCAATATCATCAAAGCTACAAATTTATTGTTTCATTACTCAGTTACTGCTTTTTTTTTCAGAACAAAATCCAGCAGATATAAGAATATTTTTTTTCCCTACTGCGGCCTCTTCAGAATCGAGTTTCCTTCTCCTGCACTGCAACCAGGAATAATTCCTGTGCACAGATACCTGTAGATCTGGTGAAATAAATGTGATTGGCTGTGATTTATTGATCATTCTTAATATGATACATCCACCCATTCTTTTGAATTCATCTATTTTCTTTACCCACTTTTCTGTGCAGGGTGGCTGGGAACTGGTGTTTATCTCCAGCTGTCATTGTGCGAGAGGCGGGGGACACCCTGAACAGGTCACAAGTCCATCACACATAGAGACAAATGAGACAAACAACTATTTATGCTCTCACTCACACCTAGAGACAATTTACTTACCAGAGAACCTAACATACATGTTTTTTTCACACCTGTGTGGGTCATTAGAAATTAATATGAGACATGAAGTTTATAAAACTTATTTCAGGAAATAGACACAATTCCTTTCCCACACTCTCACACACAACCACACACACACACAATCACTCAACATCAGTGTAATTCCTTTAACCCTCTGTGTTGATTCCTTGTTAACTAGTTTTAAATTCATGCTAATACATGTATCATCATCTAATGCTGTAATAGATGTTTTCATCAATGTGTTTTGGTGAGCAGTACAAATTAGGATGTTTGTTTGTCTGCATGACCCGTAGGCCTCACTGATCTGAGGTCATACTACTTGGTTTTGAATAAGAAACATCAGAATGTATGAATTATTTTGATCTATAAAGTAAATGTGTGTTTGTATATGTATATAAAGACAAGAGACAGAACTAGAAGTGACAGAGCTGAAGATGCTGAGGTTCTCCTTGGGAGGGACAAGGATGGACAGGATTAGGAATGAGGTCATCAGAGGTACAGCACAGGTTGAACGACTGGGAGATAAAGTTAGAGAGACCAGACTGAGATGGTTTGGACATGTGCAGAAGAGGGACAGTGGGTATATTGGTAGAAGGATGTTAGAGACGCAGCTGCCAGGAAAAAGACAAAGAGGAGACATATGGATGCAGTTAGAGAGGACATATATATATATATATATATATATATATATATATATATATATATATATATATATATATATATACACGCAATGGTATAACTAACCCAATCAAGGAAACTCCAGTGTGCACAGTCTGTTGTGTGTGTCAGATGCACGTTAGACATTACAAAGTGGTAAGTGCTGTTGGATCATATTCTGTGCTGTCTTCGGCGTCTGACACTTCCTACTCTGCAGCACCTTTCATGTCAGGTTTATGGTCTCTCTCCTCATCACCGATGGCATGATCCAAGATCTGACTGAGAGCCTCAGTAACAGTGTTTTGTTTGGTCGTTGTGCTGCCACAGTTTGAACTGTGAGCACGGCCTCAAAAAAAACTTTACACTGTATATTAGAGCTGTGAGAAAAGTCCCAAAAAAGAGCTTTAGTTGTTTTGGGATTCTCTTTACCCAGGCTAAAAATGTTCTTTCTTTGCATTTTGGTGTCATTAACATGGATGCTTCCTCCAACTTGTGCTGGGTATTTCAGTATTTTTGTTAGAATCATTTGGACAGAAAAAATGTTATAAGCAAAGGAAATGATGTTTAAAAATTTCTAAAGTAGTGTAGACAAAGCCTTAATGCACTTTGCTCTCAATGAGACTTTTCATAATAGAATATACAGTATGTGATATAAATTTGACTAATTTTGACAAGTTTCTGTGGGTGAGGAACTTACCACCACCTGTCAACCCTCACAGACTGGAAACCAATCTAAAGAAACCCCTCCTGTTAAAGCAGCCATGGACGAACTGATGGAAGAGCCTGACTTCCTATTTGCAACAATATTTACAGCAGCTATTTTTTTTTTAATGACAAGTTATTGGTGATGTAGTTTTGTGGGGTGCTCATTCTTTGTCCTCAGTCCCAGTGTAAACCAGAACTCTTCTTGTCCATCCTGTAGCTGGATGGCACAGCCTCCACAACAATCAGGACGGACATCGGCCACGGCAGAGGAGGAGAGGGAACGTCTGTCCCGGCCGGTGCTCGCAACATTGTTTATCACTTTCTCCATGAAATTCACTGCGAATATTGCCTCAAACAATTAGGTTGCAGTGATCCCTATCGCCAGGCACACAATAGTGTTTACACTACGTGGAGGAAATGTGGCCATGGAGCCCACTTTAGGGAGTGTGTATGTGTTTTTCCTTGTGCATGTGCATGTCCTCACTTTATAATCATTTAGTCTCACAGACTCCAAGCTCACAATGTAAAGTGGGAGGTTAACATTACTGTTTACTCTAACGCTGCTTTTAAACCTGAAAGCATTGAGTTTTATTTATTAAACAATTGTCCTGATGAAAATATGTTACTACAGCTTTTATCTTGTGTAAATTCAAAGATTTGATCCAACTTTTTAGGGTGTTAATGTTAAGCAGGCTAGCTGCCTTATGTTGGCTGCAAACAACAGCCGAATTTAACTTCAGAAATTAGATGTGGAGTTAATTTGGACAAGCAGAGGTTTATACAAACTGCTCAGAAATTATAATCTGAAGCCTAAAAGTTTTAAGACACCCATAATTTCTTTATATCTAAATTCTAAGAATCCAGACTTTCTTGTAAACTTTTAAAATGCTCTAAATCAACAGTTCTTTAGGCTTTCTGAAGGTCTTTAAAAGACTTTCTTTGGGCTTTGGCTGCTTTTTCACTCATTTGCTCTTAAGTCCTTGCATGTGAACATGACAGCAGTTTGTGCTTAAACATAATGAGGAAAGTAGGCTCGTGGAGGGCCAAAGAAGGAGTGTCAGATCTTAAAACAGCAGAATGAACACTATTTGAAAATCCTGTCTTTAGGAAACAGACCTGGCATAAGTCCTGGGAGGTGCATGTCACCTACTGTATCTCAAGTTTCAGTTAATGGGTCTTTAAGGATCAACTTGTTGAAGATAAAATTCTATTTTCTGTCCATCAAACTTTGTTATATTTGGTATTTTTCAAGGTTCCAGCTAAAGAACTAGGTACAAATTGTGTCTTTGAGATAGGCTGTAACAAAGAATCTAAAGAGCCCATTTAAACACGTTTTTTCGCTAAGTTGTTTATTTGTCATGCTGGGTTTTAGTTTCTGAGCCCACATGCAGAAACTCACAGAGAAGCAGAGTATGAGTTTAGAAATTTATTGAAAAAGATCAAACAGTTCTAATCCTCCGCAGTCGGGAAGCAGCGGTGGGAAACTGGCTTGGCTGCACACAAACAGAGAGCGGGGGTGAGTTCAATGACCGTAGGAAAACAGGCTGCTTGTATGGGTTCGGAGCTTACTTGTAGTAATGATTTCTGGTCAGGAAGGGGTTCCGGTTCCAGGCTGCAGCTTGGAGCAGAGGCTGACTAGGAGAGGGATGAGAAAACGGGCAGACTCGTGAGTGAGAGGGAGAGAGCGAGCTCCCGGGAGCTTCGGGGCGGACTCAGGTGGTAGTCGGCGAGTCTCGCTCCCCGCGTCGCGAAGGGACTCTCCTCTTGGCTCGAAAACAGGAAATCTCTGAGGAAACTTGAAGATGTCCTGGAAGGAATCACAAAACAACAGGTAAGGTCTAGAAGGCTACAAGAAACGATCGCAATGAGACGAGCAGTAGAAAGGCTGGAGGTACCACAATTGGTAAAACACTCTGGCGGTGAAGAGCGGGAGCCTGCCGCTTAAATACTCCTCTAGATGATGATTGGAGCCAGGTGTGTACAGCAGGCACCTACTGGCACCCTCCCCAAGGAAAACCGGCCTCTGGCGCCCTCTGCTGGTCAGAGCTGAAAAGGAAGCAAACCCAACCTGGTACCCAACAGTACCCTCCCCCTCAATGACCACCCCCAGGCGGTCCCGAAGAGCTAGAGGACGAAGTCCGAAAATCAGAGATAAGAGAGGGATCCAGAATGAACGATCGGGGAACCCACATACGGTCCTCAGGGCCGTAACCCTCCCAGTCCACCAAATACTGCCAGCCCCGCCCACCCCGGCGGGAATCCACAATCTGACGGACAGTGTACGCAGGGTGACCATCAATGTCATGGGGGGGCGGGGGCTCAACAGGGGGGCACAATGGGCTGGAGTGGACCGGCTTGACCTGGGAGACATGGAAGGTAGGGTGAATACGGAGGGAAGCAGGCAGACGTAGACGGACTGCAGACGGACCCACAATCCTTTCCACCACATAAGGGCCAATGAAACGAGGAGCCAATTTTCTAGAAACTGACTTCAGTGGGATATCTCTCGTGGAGAGCCAGACCTCCTGGCCTGGCTTATAAGTGGGCGCAGGTCTCCTCTTGCGGTCTGCCCAGCGACGGTTCTGTTCGGCCGTGCGGTTAAGGGCAGCAACTGTCTTACTCCAGATGGCTTTACACCGACGGATGTGATGCTGGACCGAGGTAACTGCGATGTCTTTCTCGTCCACCGGAAACAGGGGAGGTTGGTAGCCTAAGGATACCTCAAAAGGGGACAACCCAGTGGCAGCAGAGATGTGAGCGTTGTGAGCATACTCCACCCAAGGCAGGTAAGTGCTCCAGTCGGTCGGGTTGGACGAGGTGAGACATCTTAGAATGGCCTCCAACTCCTGGTTCATGCGCTCCACTTGGCCGTTTGACTGTGGATGATAACCAGAAGTTAGAGACACCTTGGCCTCCAGGGCCGAACAGAAATGCTTCCAAACCCGGGCGGAGAACTGGGGACCCTGGTCAGAAAGAATATCTTGGGGAATCCCATGCAGCCTGAACACATGTTTAACCAACAGTTGGGCAGTTTGGAAAGCGGAAGGCAGTCTTCTTAATGGGATTAAATGACAGGCCTTGGAAAACCGGTCAATAATGGTGAAAATGGTATTCATTCCTTTAGAAGTGGGGAGTCCAGTAACAAAGTCTATGGCAATGTGCGACCAGGGGCGTCTTGGTGTGGGTAGTGGCTGTAGCAGACCGGATGGAGACTGATGGGAAGGCTTATTTCGGGCACAAATAGTACAGGCTAACACAAACTCCCTCACATCTTTAATGATGGCCGGCCACCAAAAATGACGGTTGACTAAGGCAGTTGTACGGCTGATCCCAGGATGGGCTGAAAATTTAGAGGAATGTAACCAGTCAATTACTCGAGCCCGCATGGTGGAGGGAACAAAAATTCTGTTGGAAGGTCCCGTGCCGGGGTCCGGCTCGGATTGCTGAGCCTGCCTCACCAAGTCCTCGATCTCCCAAGTAACCGTGGCCACAGAACAGCTCGGAGGGAGGATAGGTGCGGGGACTCTCTCTGAGTCATCAGGGGAAAGCAGTCGGGACAGCGCATCCGGCTTGATGTTTTTAGATCCTGGGCGAAAAGAAATGGACAAATTAAAACGAGAGAAAAACAAGGACCACCGAGATTGGCGGGGGTTCAATCTCTTAGCAGACTGGAGGTACGCCAAGTTCTTATGATCAGTCCACACGATGACGGGGTGTTCAGCTCCCTCTAGCCAGTGTCTCCACTCCTCTAAAGCCAACTTCATGGCCAGCAGTTCACGGTCTCCTACGTCGTAATTTCTCTCCGCCGGGGACAATCTGCGGGAAAAGAAAGCACAGGGATGGGTCTTATGATCCTGGTCGGAGTGTTGGGAGCGCACGGCTCCAACTCCCGTGTCCAACGCGTCCACCTCTACGATGAACTGTTTTGTAGGGTCTGGCTGGGTAAGAACAGGAGCGTTGGCGAAAAGGGTCTTTAACCGATTAAAGGCAGCGTCCGCCTCAGGGGACCAAGTGTAAGGGACCTTAGTGGAGGTTAAAGCTGTTAGGGGCTGAGCGGTCTGGCTGTAATTTCGGATAAACCTACGGTAAAAATTTGCAAAGCCCAGGAACCTCTGAAGTTGTCTTCTGGTTTCTGGGGTGGGCCACTCTAGGACTGCCTTAATCTTCTCTTCTGTAGGTCTAATTTGTCCACTCTCCAGAATGTAGCCCAAGAATGTGACAGATGGTTGGTGAAACTCACATTTCTCGGCTTTCACGAACAGTTTGTTCTCTAGGATACGCTGGAGTACTTGATGGACATGTTTCTTATGCTCTGGTAGACTCTTGGAATAAATCAAAATGTCATCAAGGTAAACAAAGACGAACACATTGAGAAAATCCCTCAAAACATCATTTACAAGAGCCTGAAAAAAGGCTGGGGTGTTGGTTAAACCAAATGGCATTACCAAATACTCAAATTGCCCCACTGGTGTCTTGAACGCCGTCTTCCACTCATCGCCCTCTCTGATTCGGAGCAGGTGGTAGGCGTTTCTCAAATCGAGTTTCGTAAAGACTGTGGCCCCATGTACCGGTTCGAACGCAGAGGATAACAGTGGCAGAGGATACTTATTTTTGACTGTAATTTGATTTAATCCTCTAATCGATACATGGTCTTAACGTTCCATCCTTCTTCCCAACAAAAAAAAAAACCCGCACCAAGAGGGGAAGAAGAAGGTCTGATTATGCCAGCGGTCAAAGATTCCTGCAAGTACTTCTCCATAGTCTCCCTCTCCGGTCTAGAGATATTGTAAAGGCGACTATTGGGCAGGGGAGCGCCTGGCAGCAGATCAATAGCGCAGTCGTATGGCCTGTGAGGGGGCAGGGACAATGCCCTAGTCTTGCTGAAGACTTGAGCTAGATCATGGTAATCGCTGGGTACCTTGGAGAGATCAGGGGGGTCTGCCTTGGTGCAACCTGCCGTCTGAGGAGTGGGGAGGACGGCGGAGCGGAGGCAGGATGAATGGCATCCTTGGGACCAAGAGTCAATATGCCTGTCGACCCAGTTAATGCTAGGGTTGTGGGATTTAAGCCATTCAAATCCGAGAACCAGAGAAGAATTTGCAGAGGGAAAAACGTAAAACGAAATCATCTCCGTGTGGTTACCAGAGACTGTTAATTGCAATTCCTCAGTTCTGTGTGTTATCTGGGGCAGTGCCTTTCCATCGAGAGCGGAGACACGAAGGGGTGAGAGTAGAGGTAAGGTCTCAATGCCTATTTGTTGACAAAATTCAGCATCCAAGATATTACGCTCGCAACCAGAATCAACTAAGGCAGACAGGGTTAAACACCGACTTCTTATCGAAAGAGAGGCAGGAACCAACAGGCGAGGTGACTCAGAGACAAGTTGATGGTCTGCTAGCTCCCTCGCTCTCTCTAGCGGACCTTGGCTTTTAACAGCGTGGGGCATTGTGCAATTTGATGTCCTGCTTCACCACAATAGAGACAGAGCCTGGCTCGCATCCTACGTTGTCTCTCTTCGGGCGTTAGCCTAGTTAGCCCAATCTGCATGGGTTCTGGTTCAGACAGACCTGGCGGGATCTCAACTGCAGTAACTCTGCTATGGACTGACAAGGTTCTGACTGGTGGATTCCTCCTGCCCCTCTCCTTAGCTCGGGCTCGAATCCTATTATCGAGCCAAATGGACAGTCTAATCAAGTCCTCCAAAGTCTCAGGCTCGTCTAAGGTTGCCAGCTCATCTTTGATCTGGTCACTTAGCGCATTTATGTACACACTCTTGAGGGCTGAGCTATTCCAACCTGAAGCTGCCGCCTGGATGCGGAAATCGATAGCGAAATCTGCAACAGATCTTTGCCCTTGTCTCATCTTTAACAAATCTCGGGAACTCAGACTCTTGTCAATGTCTTGATTAAATGCTAGTTTGAACTCGGATAAGAACTCCTCATATGTGCAGTTAAAGTCAGTGGAAGAAGAAAACCTCACCTCAGCCCAATCCAGGGCACGGTCTGACAAATGTGCAATTATATAAGAGATCTTGGTTGAATCGAGAGCAAATCTATGGGGTGAGTGATTAAATTGAATGTTACACTGCATTAGAAATCCCCGAAATCTTTGGGGATCTCCATCAAACCTGGGAGGACTGGGCAGACGACAGTCAGAAAAGGTGGACTGGA
>NC_051432.1:5746216-5783319 GCF_001649575.2 Kryptolebias marmoratus
GTTCTAATCCTCCGCAGTCGGGAAGCAGCGGTGGGAAACTGGCTTGGCTGCACACAAACAGAGAGCGGGGGTGAGTTCAATGACCGTAGGAAAACAGGCTGCTTGTATGGGTTCGGAGCTTACTTGTAGTAATGATTTCTGGTCAGGAAGGGGTTCCGGTTCCAGGCTGCAGCTTGGAGCAGAGGCTGACTAGGAGAGGGATGAGAAAACGGGCAGACTCGTGAGTGAGAGGGAGAGAGCGAGCTCCCGGGAGCTTCGGGGCGGACTCAGGTGGTAGTCGGCGAGTCTCGCTCCCCGCGTCGCGAAGGGACTCTCCTCTTGGCTCGAAAACAGGAAATCTCTGAGGAAACTTGAAGATGTCCTGGAAGGAATCACAAAACAACAGGTAAGGTCTAGAAGGCTACAAGAAACGATCGCAATGAGACGAGCAGTAGAAAGGCTGGAGGTACCACAATTGGTAAAACACTCTGGCGGTGAAGAGCGGGAGCCTGCCGCTTAAATACTCTAGATGATGATTGGAGCCAGGTGTGTACAGCAGGCACCTACTGGCACCCTCCCCAAGGAAAACCGGCCTCTGGCGCCCTCTGCTGGTCAGAGCTGAAAAGGAAGCAAACCCAACCTGGTACCCAACATTATTACGTGTTGAGACATCGACACATAGGTCATAATGAAGGTTGAACAAACAAGAATTCCTCTGAAAATGATCATGTACTGGACTAAACCCAAGTGAAGGAGCTGCCAAAGCCTTCAGAAACACGAAGCACTGATGATTACGAACATTACAAAAGCATTAAAGAAGGTCTGACTGCTTGGAAGCAAAAACTAAAGGAGAAAACGTAGTTTTAGTGTCAGATGGTAAAATCTGCACAACAAGAGAAAAGAGAAAAGCCAAGCAGTTTCGTGCTGCACCACACCAGATAAAATTACCTCTCCCGGTCACATGACTGAGCTCGCAGAGCCTTTTAATGTCTTGTTTAAGTGATTTTTAAGACCGGTTTCAAACCGGTTAAATTTAGCCACATATCTTTGTGAAAACTACAATAGAAGTGCAGTCATACAGAACATCGTTACTGGAATAGCTGGTTCTACTGAACCAAGAAAACTAAACCACAGCTTTTTTTTTCTACTTTCTGCCATCTTCATTAAACTTTGTTTAAACAACGCCTTGGCTCAGTTTTTGTGGTGCCTGAAAACAATGTGTCCCTTCAAATAATGTTTCGGCATCAGAGTGTTGATCAGGTGAGGTTTAATTAAACGAAACAGACATTAGGTGGAGTGTGCAACGTTGTCTTCAGCTTTCGATGATCCTTTTAGTCTTTCTACAATGATCAGCACCTCACTAGAAGCCGTGGTGTGCTGCTTTTTTTCCAAATGAAACCAGAATATGTAACGTTTTAAAATAAAAACAAAAACAGAAAGTTTTTGTAGTTACCGGGGCTACAAGTCCACTGATCCACACCGCTCATTTATGACCACAAACCGATGACTTGATGCTGTCATGTTTTGGGATGTTGGCGGTTTCCCTGAATCCTCTAACAATCAGCTCGTAGGAATAAAAACATAAGTGTAAAGCTTGAAAGGTACTGATATTGTCCATAGTATTCTTTTGAAACACATCACCTGAACACACGCACATACGTACACGTTTATATTTCTATCCTAGTAACAAAGAAAATCACATCTTAGCTGTGAATCTAACCCAAAAAGATGACATTAGGACCTGACTTTGGTCCCCATAAGGCAGGGGTGGTCAACCCTGGTCCTCAAGAGCCTCTATCCTGCATGTTTCACTTGTTTCTATGCTCCAGCACACCTGATTTGAATCAATGGGTGATTAACAGGCTTCTGCAGAACATGAAGAGGTCATTTAACCTCTGAATCAGGTGTGTTGGAGCAGGGAAGGAAAACATGCAGGATGGTGGCCCTCGAGGACCAGGATTGCCCACCCCTGCCATAAGGACTACTGTGGTGCCAAGTTTTTTATTAGATAACACCTGACTGTGTTATGCATGGATTCCAGCCTATGAGGTTTTCACCAAATGACTCTGTTTCTCTTCACTGAAACCAGACTGACCTTGCTTCCTGTCTCCTCCTCACCTTACCATCATTCTAATATCTTAGATATAAGCTCCTGTGTGGACTCTGAAGGGAGAGCTTCGATTCAGAGCTTCCCTTTCGGACCTGGGACTCTGTTGTTAATTGTCTTTAAGGCTCTGTGTATGTCGTGCACCATACATAAATAAACCCGTTTGAGTGATGTCATCTAATAGTGCCTGGAAATTAGTTTTCTTTTACAACACTACCAATCCTGACATGATAGGTGATTCAGAAAAAGGTCCTAAAAAGGTAACAAAAACCAAGAACACACACACTTCTCTCAAAGCCCCCCCCCCCGCCAATATTCCTATTTTAGCCAGGAGGAGGGCGTAACGGCTCTGCTCTGAGATTAAAACAATCCTCTCTTGATTTCTTCCTCACTCAAGGGAAAAGCGGAAGCTGTCTGTTATCGTTTGTTTCTATTATTATTCCCTATTTACAGTTTGAGCGCTCAGGCTGGCCCTTAATGAGAGAGTCAACAATTCATCTTGTGGCTGTTCCAGAGAAAACTGTGACTATGTGAGAAAAGAAAAGAAAAGAAGAAAAAAAAAAGCCTTGAAAGGACAACATGTAAAACTGATTAGGTGAAAACCAGCTCCCAGTTTTATAAGTTTGACCGGATTTAAATGAAACTACAGCTGCGTTCTCCAGTCGTTTGTAGTCAAAGTCTGGTTGCCTCTTTTGTTTTTGCCATTTTTAGCACATGAAAACTGTATTTACCTCATGAAAGGTATCATTGGTTTAAACACAAACGTGGCTGTGAAAACAAAACAAACCCTTAAAATAAGGAAGGAAATGACTCTAAGAAATGTTTGGTTGTTTAGACGTTAATGTTGTACGCTTTGTTCAATTGTGTAAAGTATTTTTTAACTACGGACACATTCAAACACTTTTACAATTGTCTTTATTCAGGTTTTGTTCTTGTATTTTCTATAAAGTGTGACTGAAACCATTACAATCTCAACACTTTTAAAACACATACCAGCAGTAGTAATTAAAATACAAAATCCACAGGATCTTTGAATCGGGCCAACATACGTCACCTTTCAGTAATTTGGGTCTTACTTTTGTAATTATCTAAGGTGACAAATGCAGACGTCCTGTAGACGTGTAAGGAGAACCAAGATCACCATGGTAACCACACACTTGTGTCTCTTACTACCAGACAGCAAGCATAAGAGAAGCAGACAGAAACACAACCTAATAAGTAAGCCTCAAACAAACAGGAACTGTGCAAAAACTATGAGATGAACTAGAAAATCTTGTGAACCATAAGTGGCATAAGCATCTGGATGTAACACGTCAATTTTTATGTGTCTACAGTGTATGAGTTTGGAGATTTGACGAGATAAAAAAAAGACCCTTCACGTCCAGTTTTGAGGAGAAAATTCAGAGCTCAGATACAGTGGTTGTTTAAAGGTTTAGGTTGTTTAAAGGTCAAAGGTTGTTTAGGATGTGTGTAGTCTCTGCACTCTGATTTGATAGAAAGCCAGATGTCCTGTAGCAGTGAGAGACAGTGAAACACTGAGTGAAAGAAGACAAAAATAACTATGTTTTAATGTAGACACTGGATAGGAAGTGTAAGGGTTGTGGGAATAAGAAGAACTTGCTTGCAAAAAAAAGGAAAAATTGGAAAGTTGAGAGAGCTCAGAAGCAGCTATGTGTGGCAATAAGTTGAACACTCTGTGGTAAAATCTCAAAAAAATCATAAAACCTAAACTGTAATTGTTTAAAAACTGTAAAATACTTTAAAATGCCAGCTCAGGTATACTAAATCCAACTTTCTGTAACCTGTTTAAACTCTGAACGATGACTCTGCTGTGAAATGTGTTATAGAGCTCTAACGAAGATTGGGCTTTTTCATTGGCTTTGCCAAAATCCAGCTGTATGTGTGGACATTTCTGGGACTTATTTGCAAAATTTGTCAGTGTCATATAACGTGCCATACGATGGAGCATTTCTTTGAGTTTTTCAAAAGCTGGGAAGGACAAAAATGCTGAGAGAAACAGAACAAGAACAAACAGTAAAAAGAGTTCGTCAATGCTCATTATTCATGATTCCCCATGAGCACAAGGCAGGTAATGTCAACAAAATAAAACAATTCTGCACTCACAGGTTTATCAGGATCACAGTTTGAAGAAATCTCAAGACGGGGGAAAAAAAACAACACAACAACAAGTCTTTTAAAGAGCCTCAGTAAGAGAGCATCCTCAGATCAGATTATCTTCACCAGAAGAACAGACTGTAAAGAACAGGAAAAGCTAAATCCCAAATGATTTCTTTCTGTCCCTCGAGTGGCTTTTTATATGTCAGAGGCAAATTCGCGCCGCATCTGCGAGCGCAACCGAGCCATTACAACGTTTTTCTTGCATGGCGAGGGCGGCCAACCAGAACCACAGGTGTCAGGCGCAAAAACGTGTGACAGCCAATACACGGCTCTGTCTGCACTCTTGTTTAAACAGACTCAGCCATTACTGTTTATAATGATGATGATGATGATGATGATGATGATGATGATGCCGGTAAAGATGACAAAGGACAGAAGAGAAACAATGAGCATGACGATGATGGGACAGATGACAGATTTATAGCTCACCGAACTGTTTTCTTTCTCAGGACCCTAAAGGTCAGGTAGCTGTGAAGGCTCTGATTTTTGTGCCTGGTTTGTCTAAGAAGGAAATGTTCAGCGGGGTGGGGGGAGATGGAAGGATCTCTGACCCTGAAGGTGACAGAGACGCACATTTAAAGCCGCCGATTGGGAAGAAACGAAGTGGAATAGGTTGATACAGAGGAAAACAGCTGATGGGCTCCAGGAAGGAAGTTCAGAGCTCTCGGAGAGGAAAGTTACCACGACGCTGACTCGCGTACTGGTCATTAGTGACGTGGCTGCGAGTTCTGATGTCAGAGCAAAAACAGGGACCAAAAACCTTAAGAGTTAGGCCTTTCATGAAGAAATGTGTTTAAAGTCTAACACACTGCAAAGGATTTTTCTATATTACAATGTTTCAAATGCAGCTTGTGAATGAATTTCTCCAAAATGGCCTATTATTTACGTTCATATCCCAAATAAATTCAGTTCACTTTAATGTCTCACACATTAATAGCAGAAACCAACATATTTTTGTGATATTAGTAGGTTTCCTTAAAGGAATCCATATGTCCTGCCACCTTGCCAAAGTTTTAAAGATCTTATAAGATCAAGTAGTGTTCAGCAAATGTGTTGGAGACAGCTCTCAGCTACTACCACAACAAATCTGGTGGCAAACTGTCAGAGTTAGAACAAAGTTTCTGTCTGCCAAGGTTGATTAGCTGTGGCGGCCATCTTGAGTGGGGCTGACTCAAGAAGTCAATTAGTTGTAGATCTACACCTGCTTTCTGAACGTTTCATAAAAACACATCCAGTGGTTCATGAGACACATACACACACAATTCCATGATTGCCCACGTTTCAGGGTTAGGGTATAAATAAAATATCAAATATATCACTCAGGAGAGAGGTGCTGTGACTTTTGGTTTTTGTAGCTTTTATACTGTTCAAAATATTTAATTTTTATTTACAAATATTGTCCACAAAGAAATTCATGGAGTTCTCTCCAATTCTTTCAGAAACACTGGTCTCTGAAAGCCTCAGGTACTGTCGATATTTAGCTAACATTCTGCTACTTTTATCCAGCCTTTTGATACTTTTAGCTTTTAACTAATCTGTTTCTCCTTTTAGCTTTTAGTTTTTTTTCTGCTTCTTCTTCCTTGAACAATGCAGTTTTAGCCTCTTTACTAAATTTCCTTCAGACTTCAACATTCACTCTGCATTTTTGGAGAAAATGCAATTTCTCCGGTTTTCACCATGCTGGTTAAAGAGCTGGATCTGCTTCAGGTCCTGTGAGTATCACCGTAACAAAAACATTCTGTTGGGGATTTTCCCTGATTGATAAAAGCAGATATTTTAAATGAAGATCTTCCATCAGCTGATGGTGCCATGCGTGGCTTTGTGTACGTATGCACACACACACACACACACACACACTCACACACACACTGTAGGTGAGTGAGTAAAACCCTCTGCGTGTTTGAACGCTGCACTCTCTGTTTAATACATTATGATGTAGCAGCAATGGCACACAGGTCTCTGGAAATAGTCCAATATTCCCTCCAAAGTCTGGGACTGACCATTCGGGTGCCATGTTTGTGTGTTTGCATGCATGTGTGCGTAGACGTGTGTGTGTGTGTGTGTGTGTTAGTAATGGGGGTAGAGGAGGGGTAGAGGTGGTTCCTTATCTACAGACCACAGACAGCTTTTGAGGCCCTTATCAGCAGCCACCACATTGTACGAGCACATCCTCTTGTCCAGCAGGGAGCGGAAAACTCTCCTCGCAACATGGTTCCCTTCCNCCACCTCACATTTGCCAGAGCCAGAACTCTGGCATCCAGCTTGATCATTGTGTCCTCTTGGCGAAGAAGAGGGATGGGGACAGACAGGGCGGCGAAAGGCAGAGAGGTGAAAATGACATGGGGACAGTAAGGGTGTGTGTGTGTGTGTGTGTGTGTGTGGCGGGGACAGAAGAGACCCAAACCATCTATCTGTGTCTTTGTTCAAAGGAGCAGCTTCCCACCAAAAACAAACAGCTGTGTTTGTTTCACACACAGCCTTCTCTTTTTAAATATTTGTATGAAATATTTGGATCATCTAATGGGAGTTTGAGCTTTTTTTTTTTGGAGCGGTGTCAGACAGTTCTGACCTGAGACACTGACAGACAGACACTGACAGGCTTGTATGGACTGCAAGCCACCAGAAGGAGGAGGGAAACAACATAAAGCGCCGCGCAGAGACAACATGTGCGTTCACAGATCACTTCAACTCTGACGGATTATACATGACAGACAGACAGACAGACAGACGAGAAGCTCTGGATGTCATTATGTGACTGTAAGTACTCAGAATACTTCGATTAGCTTTTATATATTCAAAATCTTTCTTTGTTTACACACTCTGTTATTTGTTTACAGCTTCAAGAAGAAATTTGAAATAAAACAGACGGTTCTGCTGACTGTACCATATGGTATGTGCAGCTCATCTGTACGGACCTTTAATACAATTAGGTAATGATAAAAATAATTCTGTTTATAACAGATAATTAGGTTAACTTGTTGTTAAAAAATTAGGATTTTTTAAAATCAAAAATAACTTTTTAACTGGACTTTAGTGAGTATGTGTTACCTTTAAAATAAATTAAACTATTAGGATTCAGCATTATGACAATTAAATAGAAATGGACAAATTAAGACAAACAAACATTGGACAAATTCAAACAGATATGCAGTAAAAACTAAAATTTTCATAAATATATTTTTAAAGCATTGAATGTTATACCAACATAGAAAAAATAACAAGATATTTACTTTAGATGGGGTTTAAAAAAAAAAAAAAGTTCAAGTATAAAATAGTTTTGCATTTGCTTTCAGAATAAGCTATCATTTATTTCTTTGTTTGTTTCTATTTAAAATATAGTTAGATATTTATCTTGTCTTTGTGCTGCTTCCCTGTCGCTTGTGTTAACCAAGATATGTTAACATCAAATTTACAAAGAGGTATTATTTAAAACTGTTTGTAAGTGTCGTCCCGAGACGTCACTGAGAAAGACGGAACTGTCCAAAATATAGTCGTGACGGCTAGAAATGGAAAAAAAAAAAAAAAAAAAAACGGGAACAACTGCGATTGCAAAATCTGAGAAAATATATGTGCTTTGAATTGCGCAGGGGGAAAACAACCAACAACTACCCTTTACTCAAAGTAGAGTCATGAAGTTCCTCAATATTCAGCGTTTTTAAGTCCCATCGAAGGTGATACATGAAAAAAAAAATTAATTTTCGTGTGCAAAACTCGACATACTGCGTACTTCTGTCTGTTTTGACCTTTCTTGCACATTACATCCTGTTTTTGCAAAAAATGTTCTCCAAATATTTTATGTATCCTGAGTGTTTTTTGTCCTTTTTCTTTTGTCTGACAGACTCTTTGATATCCATCCAGTCTTCGATGATCTGCAGCGCTTTGAGTCCTTTGACTTCTTTAGCCTCAGTCAGACACCGACAGACAGATAGACTCATACAGAGCAGCCGCTGGGGACTCATTCAAAACCTACAATTTGCCACTCAGGAAGCCCTGTAGGAAAAATACTGACATTCAGACCAAATTTAAATCGCAACACGACGGCCGCGACTACTACACGCTGGAGCCAGAATCAACAGCAAATAAATAGACTTTGTATATATGGACTGCAACACACACAATAGGGGTCAAATTTATACTACAGTTGAAACAAAAGCTATCAGAGGTGAGAGGAAAATGTGTCAGGATGTATTAAAATGAAACCTTTAGGGAGTTTTTTCATGCCTGAAACAATGAAGTAGTTTCTATGAAGACTTAAAAGCTTCTAAATGCCTGTTTGTTAGTTGTGATTTTAAATGTGTGATTTATAAAAGTGTGCAGATCTGGATAAGGAGCCAAATAAAGCTGCATCTGACACAAAAGACTTGCATGCTGACACAGGCAGAAAGAAACGCAACTGATGGATTTCAGGATCGTCAAGGGAAAACCTGAGTTTTACGTGAGGAACAATAAAAAGTCAGAAGGTTTTGCACTCAACAAGGCAAGCTTGGACATGAGCTCATTATAGGAACGAGGACACCCACACTCTGAGCGGAACAGGTGTATCACGGTGACGGGTTTCACTCCGAAGACTTCGCCATCATGATGGAGAAACTGAAACTCTCCGCTCCACCTGCCTCACCCCACGAATTACCTCGCCCTGCCTCCCCTTCCTCCTCATCTTCGTCCGCCTCTCCACCGTCCTGTGCGTCCGTGGAGCAGCACAGTCCCCTGCAGACCTCAAACTCAGCCCCCTCAAACGTTATCACAACCTCCCATCCCGGTAAATCAAGGCACACAGAGAACGTCTCCACCTCAGCTCAGCCTCCCATCATCCTGACAGCAGTGCTAAGCAACCACCAAGTCGGTACAACTGATGCGCCTGAGCCTGTCGTCATGGAGACAGAGCAGGAGAACGAGGCGGACAAACTAAGAAGTACCTCTGCTGCTCCGACAGACGGGTCGCCAAGTCTGTCCTCGCCACCTCCCCTCCTCCCAGCACCGGCCAAGACCTCCCCATGTCCTCTACCGCCTCCAACCTCCACCGCAGCCGCCCCTTCATCATCATCATCATCGTCGCCTCTCCCTCCACACATTCCAGTCATCAGCCTCGGTCACAGCAAGCCTCCCCTGCCGCTCCCCAACACCCCTCTGACTGCCCTGCACCCAATTCCCAACCTCATACACGGGCCCCTCGGGGACATCCGGCGGGGCCAACCCAGTGTTTTATCCATGGTTGGCCCCGTAAGTTCAGGATTATCTGGGGGTCCCGGAGGCCCGTCAGCTGTTCCCTCCGGGCCCCTGTTGGCTCAGCAGTACCTGCCTGCACCCCCCTTCCTCACCAGGTGAGAAAGGCTCGTATTTAAATTCATTCTTGCTCTGCACCGTGATTTTTATTCTTGCCTAAAAACATCTTGAACTCAAACACATCACACCTAGGAATTATCTTAAATCTTAAAATGGGAACATTTTGATGCCTTATAGCAATGGTATGGAAAATTTAGTTCGGATTCTGCGGAATGATCACAAACAATTAGTATCACAAGTGTTGTCATTGAACGTGAGATATAGAGTTTAACTCTGAATGGGTTGAAGAGCTGACAGATCTTTAAAAGTGACCAAGACCAACATGGATGGCTGCTGTTTGAAAACAACCCCCATTTAAAATATTTCTAAGCGGTTCATACAAATGCTACTTTATTTTCCTTTGCATTGTGGTCAGTTTCACATTTACCTAGAAGCAGCAGCTAGCTGTAGCACTTCTGGTGCAGACTGAGCTGCTTTCAGGAGAATTATCATAATATTTGTGTAATGCAACACTGACAGCAACGTAAGTTTATGAGATGGCATTTGCTTGAACCACTATATTTGTTTTAGATTAAAGCTATTTTAAAATAACAGGAATCCAAACTGCTTTGAATCAGACTGTCACTCGGGTCAAAATTAAACTCCATTTCTACAGACTGAAGTCATTCAAAGATTTATTCAGAACAGATAAGATATTATTTGTTCATAACCCTTCCACAGGACCCCACTTCAACAGATCTGAAATATCCCTCTAAAACCTAATGATCAATTATAAAAAAAAAAGTGTAACTGCGTAATTTAACTCCTATATCTTTACAAATCACAGCGCCTGCAAATTATTTCAATAGTCTCATCAAGTATCTAGTAAAATAATGTAACTGGTCAACTAATGCTAAAAGCTGCATTTTGAACACCGGAAACAAAGAAATCTGAAAGAAGTTTTAAGTATTTTAGAGTGTAGTCAAAGGGATAAGTTTGAAAACATAAAATGTCAGTCTTTATCTGATCTGATCAGACGTGAAAAGCAAACTATCAAACCTGCAATAATACTGAGACGTTAGCAGTGACGATGCCAAGTTTCTGTTTTATATGAAACCTCAACTACTGGAGTTTCATGACTTCCCATGATGACTGACAGGAGCCTGTTACGTGAAACCAACGGATGTGTGCTGTGATAAAAAAAAAAAAAAAAAAAGTATTTCTCATGCTTTGGTTGCTTCAAATGAGTTGGACCAGTGAGGGTGTTTTTCTGTGTTTCTTTTTAGAATCTGATGAAATCCCATTTAAAGCTATGTAAATGTAGCAAACAGACAAATGGCTACAATGATTGCTTTAAGTTGTTTTGGGGTCCAGAAATTAGAAGTTCCTCATTTCCTTAATCTGCAGTCTTCATTAGAACCCTCCTACACACTAAAAACAGCTGACCCAATATTGGGTCAAAACAACCCAACTTATGAGCCAACAGCTTTAACCCAGCAATAACACTTCTTAGTGGGTATTGTTCATATGGTTTCTGTTTCACAACCAACTTTTTTATACAGGACTTAAAAAAGAACTTCTTTTCACATTTTTCACAGTGGATTGATTTCTGGCTTCCCCATCTTTCATGGATGTCTTTGAATAAGACTATGTTCCTCATTACTTTAAGCTAAAGCAGCAGAAAACTGATATGTTTTATCTTCCTTTGACGAAAAATCATGTCATTTCTTTAGAGCAGAGTGTGGAGGGTGCTCAGCTGAACTTCTAAAGGCACATTAAATCACAGTTATCAATCTTTACCATCCTCTAGTGTTTCCAAAAGACCCTAAATATCTATTTTCCTAAAGTAGCAGCACCTAATAGTGCTAATAGTAAAGAAGATGCAGGAACATGGCTTGTTTTCGACATTATAGTTGTTTCTCTTAATTTCTAATGTTTTTTTTGTTTGTTTTTTTTATCTCTAGTTCCTACCTGGGACCTTCAGGAGGAAACTTCGGTGTCATCAACAACAGCCGCTTAAAGAGAAGGCCGTCATCACACTTCGAGATGGAGATCAACGACTGTGAGTTTCTGGGAGGGAAAAAATATATAAACGATCAATACTGATACAGTCACAGTAATTGTTTGCATTTTTCAAACTTTGTTGCAAAACTTAGCTTTCACAGCACTGACATGGAGGCTGATATTTAAATTGTAATTAACACATACAGTCATGGGAAAAAGAAAGCACATCCTTTTTCAATTCTAGGGTTTTATCAGGACTTATCAGGACTACACCAGGTTCTAAAATTAGGTGTGAAATTAAGTTGGGCACGTCCCACTGGGAGGAGGCCCAGAGGAAGACCCAGGACACAATGGAGGGACTATGTTTTTCGGATGGCCTGGGAACGCCTTGGGATTCCCCTGGAGGAGCTGGTCCAAGTGGCTGGGGAAGTCTGGGTTTCCCTGTTTAGGCTGCTGCCCCCGCGACTCAACCCTGGTTAAGTGGAAGAAGATGGATGGATGGATGGATGGATGGATGGATGGATGGATGGATGGATGGATGGATGGATGGATGGATGGATGGATGGATGGATGGATGGATGGATGGATGGATGGATGGATGGATGGATGGATGGATGGATGGATGGATGGATGGATGGATTGGTGGATGGATGGATGGATGGATTGGTGGATGGATGATGGATGGATGGATGGATGGATGGATGGATGGATTAAGTACACCATTGCTGCTCTGGAGCGTACAGGTGTGTGTAAGCACAATGCCAAGGAGGAAACACTAATAATGACCTTACAGAAGCAGCTGTTTCTAGCTGTCAATCTGACAGGCCATTTCCAAACTATCTGGACTTCATCTTTCTATAGAGAGGAAGATTATTCACAAGTGGAAATCCGTTAAGACAGCTGACAGTCTTCCCCAAAATGGACATCCTAGCAAATTCACCTGAAGGTGCCAGGAGAACATGGCAGCACAACTCAGGTTTATAAAGTTTCATCTGAATGAACCACAAGATGTCTGGAACATTACCCTTTCCACAGATGTGACCAAAGTACAGATGTTTACCCATAATGCACAGCACTATGTTGGGCAAAATCTGCGGCCACAGGACCTGGGCTCCTTGCAGTCCTTGAGTCGACCCTGAACTCCTCTGGAGACCAAAGAATCTTCAGATACTTCATGGACTTAGTTTTTTCCATTTGGCTTCATTTTGTTTAATAAATGCTGACACAGTGGAATCTGTTGTGTGACTTTGTATACATGACATTATGTTTATGTAATTGTAGAATCTGGTAAAGACCAGAACTTTATTTTTATATTATGTCCAGATGCAAAATAACCCTAGAATTGAAAGTGGACGGACTTTCTTTTTCCCATGAATGCAATCTGTTTGTTTGGTTTCTTTTCTTTTCTTTTAAGGCAAACTTCATATAATTAAATTTTTTGCTTTTCTTTATTTGATTCCCATTACCATCTCTTTCTGGTGAATAGGTAAATGTATAAGAGAAAATATCAAAATTGTTCAAATTTAAAGAGGAAAGTGTACTTGTCGAGTCTAATTTCTGACGTGGTAAATGAATGCTCCTTTTTGCAAGATTTGCAGAAAAATGCACTCATTTGTCGTTTTAAACCAATAGGAGGAGAGATTTTATCCACCTGTTCTCTACAGTTTCGTGCATTCACATAGTGCTTATGTGTTCCAACCAGGCCCTCCTCAGAAACTTGCCCGCCGTGTCTTCACCAACAGCCGGGAGCGCTGGCGCCAGCAAAACGTGAACGGGGCCTTCTCTGAGCTGAGAAAACTGATCCCAACGCACCCGCCCGACAAGAAGCTCAGCAAGAACGAAATCCTCCGCCTGGCTGTCAAGTACATCAACTTCCTGGTCACTCTGCTCAACGACCAGGCCCAGGACAAGAGCAGGGACTCGGGCGAGGACGACGCCGAGGACGGGTTGGATGGGAAAAGACAGAAGTCTCTTTATCAGCGTGAGACGCTTGCAACGTCCCGCCCCGCCGCGGTGACGGCCCACAGAGACTCGGCTGACTCGGTCATCGCCCTGGCCAACTCCCCAGCAACATCAAGCTGCTATGGAGACACGGACAGCGAGGAGAGCTTTGGGGCTAAGACCTCTGTGGTGACCCATGGCATTATGGGAAAGGTCAAGGGTCAGATAAGGATGGTCGCTGGAAATGACGAGCGGTGACGCCTGTGGACAGCAAACAAAGAGCCGAGCAGCCAGACGTCACCCCGACGGACTGGAAGATAAAAGGAGTCTGAGGAGGACGAGCGTCTCCTCCTTCAGTCGTCTGGTGTTTCAAGAGCAGTTTACAAATGATGTGAATGAAAGCTGGACTTTGGGTTTGGTTTGTGATTTTTAAACACTTTGTGTGTTTGTTTTTTTTTGTTGTTGTTTTTTCCAGGAATGTGTGAGCAGTGAGTGTGAGATTCTGAGCAATAATAAAACACATGACTATGCTTTGGGGCAGGGTGAGGCATGAAAACATCAATAAATCTATTTAAAAAAAAATCAATCCAATGAATCATTCTGTTTTTTCCACTTACGGTTACACCATAGACTGCAAATATTACTAATCAAGTGCTTCCGCTTACAGGTTCTGTTCAGAGGTTCAGATTTATTTGTTCCATGGAACTCATAAAAAGAAAAGAAAATATACTGGTACGTTTGCATCTAAATATTCTGTAACGCCTCAGTAGAGTTATGGTCGCCTGTGGAGCCACATACTTCGCAGCACAAACAGGGAAACTGATGGAATTTAGGTGCCGTACTTAAAGTTTTCCTGGGCTGATTTTGAAGAAACAGGGCCAATGCACCCCCCTCCCGACATTGTGACACACTTGTAGTCTGCTCTTCCCTATTTGACATCCTCTTAAAGACTGCTCACTGTCAGCACGATTTCACAACTCATCCAAATGTTTTGCTGCTCTCAGTTCAGGAAACCTTTTTTTGTTTGCTGTTGTTTCCCTAAAGCGTTTAGGAAATTGTAATCTCAGTTTGAGATGACTTAAAGCAACAATCGTTATGATCCAAAAAGGGTTAGATCTGATTATTACAGATGGAAAGTCCTTCTATTAAACTATATATTTAGTTTAAATAAAACTGTCAGTCACAACGCACATTTCAGTAAATTTAAAAAGATTAAATTTGCAAGACAAAAGTCAACTCATCTTTCAGAGGTCAGATTGGTAATGGGGATTTAAAAAGAAATGAAGCAACGAAAATAATTTGTGATTTGACACAAGGAGGCTGGGCATAACTGCTCTGACATTTCAACGACATTTCATAAGGTTTTTGTGTATTTTCTTCCTGTGCAGCTCTTTAGGGAGAGGTGTAATTAGTCAAAAGTAATTTATAGAGGACATCTCAGATGTCTTCGAAAACAAAAAGTATAAATAGAAAAAGAAGTTTTGAGAATTTATGAAAGCCGAGATGCTGCAGAAGCTGTTGCGTGCACTTTGCACATGTGCCAGCAACTAAATGGGTTTCCTACAGATGTAGCGAAAGATTTATGAGCAACAGTTTTTTGGGCGTGCGGTTGGGTTTGAGGAAGGTCAGGATGGATGTGGGATGCGGTTGAAGATGGGGTTCAGCGTGGCGGGGGAAAGTGAAAACCTGCGGGCGAAGGTTCAGCTGTGGGCCTTGCTGCTGGGCTCTGTCAAGTGGCCAGGAAGCAGCTACAGTTAGTGCTGTCGTTGAAGCCCAACGAGTTTCCTGAAGGAATGGGGATGGCTGTGCGGGGCAGCAAGGACCAAATGAAAGAAAGCAAGAAAAAAAAAAAAAAAAAAACAGGCACCAGGATACTTTTGGACCCCTTGTGCACCCAGTTTCAGGATAACACAACAGGAAGAGCTGCTTTCACAACACTGCTGTGCTGCGCCAAGCTGCTCTCCTCCCTCCCTCCGCTTTGTTCGGTCTGAGGAATGGAAAACAAGAGTTCAAATGTGAAAACCTATTTAATGTAGGTTAGCAGTTCTGGTTACAAGCTTATACACAGATCTGAGATAAACACGCAAACTAGTCAAACCCCAAACCCTACCCTGGTTGAATGTTGAAGTTCAAGATGGTTTGATACGCTCTTAGCTGAGAACAGTACCAGATACTGTGATTTTGGCTCCTCTTTTGTCTGGATCACAGTTCTGAAATAATCCAACTTCCTTGCTATTTTGCATTTCTGTCTCCTACCAGGTCCTATAGAAGCTACACTCATCATCCACTACAGCTTGCCAAGAGGTTCTCCAGTTCTTCTTCATCAGGTGCTGTCAGGCAAAACCCTCGCATCACCTTTTGCATCAACCAGTTCTTCTGGTCAGCATTAACATGTGGGGCGACTGTGGCTCAATGTGTAGAGTAGTTGTTTTATAATCAGGTTTGATTCTAGCTTCCTTCTGTCACGTGTGAATGTGCTCCTGGGCAAGGAACTTAACCTCAAGTTGCCTACTGATCTGCGTATCAGTGTTTAAATGGGTGAATGGGACTCTAGTGTAAAGTGCTTTGAGTGGTCAAAATGTCTGGGAAAGTGCTATATAAGTTCAGTCCATTTAACATCAGTCTGCGCTCTTACGAATATCCGATAAAACGTTTCAATAAGAGCTTGTGACATCAAGCAAGATGCTCTGTAAGTGAAGTAATCCTTAAAGAATTGGTATTAATGGGGCTTTTTCTTTACCCAAACAATCAGTACATCTATAAGCTAGAAAACATCCGCCAAGTCCACACTCACTGTCTGCTTAGATTACTACTCGCTATAGGGATCTTTATTATATCAGTTTCTTTAAAAAAAAAAATCCTGAATCCGACTCCTGATCCAGATCACCACCAAAATGTAATCACTTGTTCCTTGTACCATGTTTGACTTTCCCTGAACATTTAAAGAAAATCTGTTCATAATTTTTGGAGTAATCTTGTGCACAGACAAACAAACGCTACTGAAAACATAACCTCCTTAGCGGAGGTAACAATAAAGCCTTTAAGCTGTCTGTTCATGAGACTGACCGATACGCAGCCAAAATACAACCTTTGACCACACAGAGTGACTTTATTTTATAAGAAAGATGTTGTTTCATTTACTGAAAATTAGCATTTTTGGAGGTGGATCATTTTTGCTCAAAAGGGACTCGTTGCAGTTTTGTTATTGCAGCCACCATGAGATTCGAGCACTCATGAAATTGCCTGAGTTTGTCTGTCTGTTAGCAAAATATCTCACAAAATGCTGGACAGATTTGAATGAAGGTCTCAGAGAGTAATCCTTGGATGTACATCTACACCTGAAGTTTTGGAGTCAAATTCAACATGACCGCCACAGCTTATGGACATTAGCCAAAACTAGCTATACCAGCTTTAAGCACACTGAGCTAAGACTTGATGTGGTAGTAGCTGAGAGTCATTCACACCACATACTCCGAACATGAGATGTCTGGATATCGCATAAGATTGTGCATAAAGTTATTTTCAAGGCCTGATTAAATCATTTTTTTTAAACAAACGATTATAATAATCTAAAACTGTGGGATGAAAGGAGGTGGGTAATGCAAATTTCATTTATTTTAACTACAATCAGTGGTTCCTCTACCACATTTTGAGAACCATGGATGTAGATAAATTTACGTTACCACTGTTGACTGATGTTGTCATGAAAAAAAAATTAAGTGAGAACGGCATTGAATTTCATTTTAAGGTTTGAGTTTTCTTGAAAGAAAGATGAGACGACTCCTCAATAATACAGTTGTGAAAAATCTTGTCTAAGAAAACTAAACCTTCAAATGTTGGTTTTGACAGCTGGGGTGGTAACCTTCTCTCCTCCTGATACAGGGGGCCAACAAGGTCAAACATGCCAGCCTGGGACTCGGAGATAAAATGTTCTTGCCTCCACCCCGTGCCCTCCAACCCAGAGAAATACCAGACCGCTGGTTCAGTTTCATTTGGCAAGCACAGACTAATCTGCACAGCACGTTGGAGCGCCACATTCAGCAGGTTTGCAGCCGCTAAGGCAGCTGAAACGAGCTGACAAGGACGCCGCTTTTAAAATGTTGCGCAAACACCGAGGCAGCTTGTTATTGCCACATGCTTCACACTTTGGAGGCAAATGG
This sequence comes from Kryptolebias marmoratus, assembly GCF_001649575.2. NCBI lineage: Eukaryota > Metazoa > Chordata > Actinopteri > Cyprinodontiformes > Rivulidae > Kryptolebias > Kryptolebias marmoratus. Next base: position 5,763,848 of record NC_051432.1, read on the forward strand.
TAATAATTGCATAATGCTGGGCCTTTCAAATGAGGAACAAAAGATTACAGGATCATAAAAAAAAGAGAGTCAAGAGACAATATGCTTTGCATGTTTTAATAAAATACCTCTGCTTAAATTTACAGCTTTTGCTTTTTTTTGCAACAGTATACAAGACAAACAAATACTTTTAAATTTATGACTACAATCAATTTCACTAAACTCAGTTACTACAATATGACATCATTTCATATAGAATACCCTCAAACATTATACGGGGATCATTCATCCTCATTTATCAGATTCTGGTTTTGTGGAATTAAAATGAAGTTGAAATTAATGTGTGAACAAGTATTAGAAATATATTGATGGGGGGGGAGTGTGTGCATTTCAGAGAAAACCGCTCTTGTATTCCATATTGTGATGATACACAAGAAATATGGTTCATCTACATTTTATACAAGCTGCTTTCAGTCTTTCATTCAGTTTTCATGCTTTTCCCTTCTTTCATCATTGGAGCAATGCTGTTTACCATTTTCTCATTGCTTCTCGTTTCCTCTGAAGCGTTTTTGGCGCCAAATTTACGCCTGCCCACCTCAGTTACTGCAGATCCAGCAGCCGCCCCGACAGCTCCACCAATCACCCCCGCTAAAATCACACCGAGCACCAGACCCAGAATGGCGCCCCCAATCACTACCGTAGGCACCTGTTTTGCCGTGGTACCGATTTTCTCCCACACGGAGCTCTCTGCCACCATTTTTGCGCCGGCTTTTGCCCCGGAGCCCACCTTGCCCCACACGGGACTCTGCGCCACCTTCTTGGCGCCAGCGCCGATCCCAGAACCAACTCTCATGGAGCTCTCCGCCACCAGTTTAGCTCCAGTTTTAGTGCCAGAACCTACTTTCCCCCACACGGGACTTTGAACCAAACTCTTCGTGTTTGATCGAACTTTCTCCCACACTGGACTTGACGCCACCGTTTTCGCTCCAGAGCCCACCCACAAAGAACCATCCACCACCACCTTGGGGACCCGACCTCCCACAGCTTTGGAGACTTCTCCTGCAGTAGCTCCCATCTTTCCCCACACAGAACTGTCGATCACCATCTTCTGGACGTTTTGTGCGCCGCCACCGACTTTTCCCCACACCGGACTGTTTTTCATCTTCTTTGCTCCCTCTCCGACCCACACTGAGCTTTCTGCCAACAGTTTGGGGAAATTCTTCGCACCGGACTCCATTTTCTCCATAATGGAGCGGAGAAGCGACGGAGACATGCTGGAAAGCGTAATAGGAGGGATGCTCTCGATGTTCATTTTGCTGACACTCATCTCTGCTTCATCCCTCATTTCCTCATCTTCTTCTACTTGAGGCAGCAGCTGCCTGTCAGACCTGAGCTGTCCAACACCTACCGCTTGTTCCTGCCTGATGTTTAGGCCCCTTCTCTCCTGTGTCATCTCTAATTGCCTCTGTCTCACTCTGGTCTCTGCTTCCTGAAAAGCAGGACAGGAGTAACACTGTCCTCCAGCCTCCTTCACCGTCTGCTCCACCTTCTCTAGCAGCTCGGCCACATTCTTCTTCTCCACAATGTGATACCTGTCCCCACATTTTTCGACAAGCTTTATCAGATCCCCCCGCTGGCTGGCGATGTATTCCTCCACGGTTTTGTTTCCCGCTTTCCCGCTTTCCCTCAGTCGATCAGTGTAAGTAAAGAGGACCAGAGTGTGTTTCTTGATCGAATCTGGGCCAAATACGTTCTCCAGGACCGCAAGGGCCTGCAGCTCGGTCTTGGCAGGCTGGTCCAATGGGACGCACAGGAGGAAGGCGTGAGGCCCGGGACTGGATAAAGCAACGCAGGAGGAGATCTGAGCTCGCACCTCATCTGGAGTCTGCTCCGAGTTGAACCAATCAGGGGTGTCCACCAAAGCCACCTGCAGGTGAGAGAAAAAAAAACCAACACATATGATTATAACTAAATAAAATACTTTAGGACAACACACAAAAAATATGAAAAGCACAGGACCTTTTGAGCCTTTGTTTGGGCAACATCTTGTGAGATAATCTGTAAAACAAAGTTGTGAACACAAACCCTTTTTCCTTCAACATCTGCCTTCTTCTTCTCACATTTCTGGGTGATTGCTTTGAAGCTGTCTGAATAGGACTCAAACGCCTGCTGTCCAAGAATGAAGTTTCCTGCTGCACTTTTTCCTGCTCCAGAACGCCCAAGCAGCACCAGGCGAAGCTCCGGGGACGACGGGGACAAATGGGAGGATGACGGGGGTGAAGAGGATGATGGCAGCGAAGGAGAGGCGGCAAAGGTTGGTGAGGAGGAGAAAGAAGAGAAGACGGGTGAATGAAGAGACGAGGTCGGGGACGTCTCGGGCGTTCCCTCCTCGAAGCTGTTGATTCTGTGGTGTACTGAAAGTCATCAGGAAAAAAAAAAAGGAATAAAATATTAATTATTATCTCTGTCAACAATCATAGAAGTAAATGGGCTAAAAAAAGTGACACATTAGACAATAAAGTCCTGCAACTTACAAGTAGAAATCATTTTTGGCGTGGATTTGGACTCAGAAATTTGTGAGAGTATAGCTCCATCTAGAGGGAGGAACCAGAAACAGTTTTTGACACTTTAACCTTTTACCCCCACTGCCAAGTGAGCTCATATGGCTGTTTTAGTTTGCTTGTTTATCTGCTCATATAAATGTTACCATAACTTAATATTTACCCTCATGATTTTATTATTATTTTAACCCTGTCTAGGTGAATGTGCATTGCTTCAAACATACTGTAAAGACGCAGTAAAAACTGGGACGCAGGGCTCGTTTAGAGTCACTATTTACCTGCATTCAGCCTGAAACTGGGCGTCCTGGTTAACTGCCTGTCATCTCGTGATGGAGACTGTTGCTCTGGGGCTGGAGCTGAATGAAGCCCATTAGTCACCGTGGTCTCAAACACACTTCCGTCCAGTTCATCTTGTTCTTCTCTCCTCCTCCTCCTCTCCAAGATGCCGATGGACTCCTCCTCGCTGTAGAGGGTTTCCGTGTTTGAGAAGGTCCTCGTTGAGACCGGCTTCTTCTTCTCCTCCTTCTGAGCTTGGTAACTTTCCATCAGCTCTCGCTTTCGTTCCCTCACCCGTCTGTCCAGCTCTCTCTCCTGGGCTGTTTTCATGTAGTATACCCCGTTTTTCTGCACCATACTCTCCACCTATTGAGAAATAAATAATTACTAGAATCTAAAAAACAAACAAAAATGTAATTTAAATCATAGCAGTATTGGGTTGAAGTTCTTGTGTTGGGATGTAACCGTATATGACTATTTTATTTACTCAATATGAGACATTTCTGATCAGACTGGTCAGCTGGTGCATGCACGTTTTCCAGAAGAAAAGTATTTTACCATGAACAGCCAGGTTGACATATTCATGAATTCAGAAGAGATTTAAAAACAAAACTTCAGAACATGCACTCATTAAACACTGTTGGTCAAACTGGGACATGATGGTTAATCATTGCATTTACATCCAGATATACGGGCCACCAATATGTTTCAAACTAACTTTTATTATTGCTTTTTTAAATTTTCAATTCAACCCAGGCTTGAGTGACAAATGGAATGTGTCTTTCTCATGAGGATAAAACCTCCTTGGACGTTTTTAAATAATGTAGCTTTGAAGAAAAGTTGGGTTGTGGAACAAAAGTAGTCTAGACTATAAAACTATACCAGCAAGTGGGCGAACAGCTGGACAGAGCAGAGGGCTGCGCTACAAAGCAAGATTTACAGCTGAGTCAGCTTGTTGTGGTAAAAGTCAGCCTGGCTAGAGCCCTGTGATCACCATGGTAACAGAGGCTCAACTCATCACCTGCTCTGGAGCAGTAATGAGTTTGGGCTTAAACTTTTTCCCTTATGGTATCCTTGGTAACAAAACAAGAAACTGAAGCAACATTTATAGGTCACCATATGTTGTACCTTGTGCTGTAACGTTTTAAAGAAATGACACAAAATTAAAAATTCTACTATCACAAAAAACAGCCAGCACACCCCATTTAGAGGTTTATCACATGTCATTTTAATTCCTTCCAGGGATATTTTTCATTTAAATAGGCCTATCTAAATTATGGATTCCAATCTTAAGTAAAAAATCATCCAGTTTGACTAGAACTCCATCTATAAACTTGGATAATTTGCATCATATATATTAAAGATATGCTTGGAAAATTAAGTATGCTCACTCCTCTATATGCCATACTTTGAACTGTGAAAAGCTGCCGTTAGACTACAGTAAGAGAAAACAAGAGTTACGCCATTGGTACATAATACGCCCATCAGTAAATTGTCAACAATTAAAACCCAAAGCATGAATTCACACACAGGATTCACACAACAATCCTGAATACGTGTCTGTTAAGTATGTATATATGACTGTGGTGGGGTGAAAGGTCAGTTTCACTGGTTATGATGTTGTCCATGGTATAAACAGACAAACAGTTCAATTAAAGAACATATGAAGGTGAAAGCGCAGCTATCAGCAGCAATGTGAAGAACCTACCTGTTGATGACTACCAGCCTATCCAAACCAGTTTATGGTCAGAGTAGCTGATTTTATCACTCGAGATTTCTTTGGTGGTCTTAATAACGGGAGACTGCGATGAAGTGAAGATTCACACAACCTACCGGCTTCTTTAGGTAGATCATTATTGTATTGTAACTATTTGACTTTTTATTATGAATGTGGATGTTTTTGTACAGTGCCCTGAGATGACTTGTTGTAAATTGGCACTATATAAATAAACTGAACTGAACCAAATAAAAATAAGATCCAATGTGGAGCCATAGTCTGATAACATTTTCTATTCTAAACATTTGTGGAATTAAACCATGGACAAGTTACTGTGGACTGTCTTATAGATGGACAGATAGGGACAATCTAGGGAACAATTTCTATGTTAATCAAACAACAAGCTGGAGCACAGGCAAGGTTTTAATAAAGGGGTCACCTGTGACCTTCAGCTTTGATGGTTTGACCTTGAAATCAATAGGGATCATCCTTGACCCATGAGGTGTCCAGCTCTTCAGTTTGACATTTCTATGTTAAAGGATTATCAATTTAGAGCTCGGACAAGAAAATGTTTGCAGACAGATGGACAAACAGACAGCTCCATACCATATTACATACATGACCAGAACTGAGAGCCCACTCACGGGCCACCTCTCTGCCTCTCCAGATAAATACAAACCCACACACAATAAAATGAGACGTTACTGTGGCCAATAAAGCAACGAGTCTGAGATGCCTTTAGATGTGCGGGGCTGCACGTGAACCAAGCTAAGCATTAATAAATGTTTCCTGTTGCCCAGCCACGGTGCATAAATACCAACGTGCCATGCACAGACTCAGAAATAGATGATTCATGTAGAGAAACCATAACCAATCAGCCTGGGCTTTTGGGCAAATATATTCATTTTTAGGATCTTAGTGCTTGATTCAAAAACATATATATTTTTAAAGATTTCTTTTGCCTTGGAATCCAGCAGTATTCAGAAAACATTCAGGACATTCAGGCTTGTTAAAAACACTTCAAATTCAGTGTGACCTCAACTGAAAATTTGCATATTTTCTTGCAACTTTGAGTTACCAGCAGTTGCAGCTCAGTGAGATACTGGCTTAAAGAAAAATGTCAGTCCATTGCAGACTGTAAAATTATAGCCGCAAGTCTTTTTTTAGACCTAGACGAACAGATAAGATCTGAATCCTAAACTTTCACATTTGATAACAATGTGTTTCAACCAACTGCTGACAGAGAGACACGTAAATGAATTTTTTTGTGCTTTTGCTGCTGGTAATAATGTGGTTATTGTTTCCCAAACGAGTTCTGCATGCAGCTGGGTGTGAGTTTCAGTTTGTGAAAGAAAACAGTCCTGAGAAACATAGCACGCATTCTCAGCGGCTGACTGGTTCAGCTGTGAGGCACAGGAATGTCTGCGTTGACAAGATTCTAGAAATAATTTTCCGTTTCGAGAGCTTACCTTCTCCAGCAGCTCCTGAACCTGCGTTCTTTCCTGTCGCTGACGATTATTGAAGACGTGGTATCCCCCTCCACAGCACTCAATCATCTGCCTCAGGCCTGGGTGTTCTTTCTGCAGGTATTCCTGTGGAACGGCAATTTGATCAGAGTTCGTTTTTTTATGTTTGAGAGACTGCGTATGACCTCTTAAAACACACAGGTGAGAAAATACAGCAAGAATGTATGGATGGCGGAAGAAGGAAGCAGATAAAAACAATCAAAGAGAAGAAAGAAAAGCTTTTCACAGTCTATAATCATAAATAGACAGGAAGTTTTACTGATAAGCTCATTTTCTAGCTTTCCCTTTCACATTTTGGGTCAGGAATGACATCCCAGACACAAAAAACCCCACCAGAAACAAACTCTACCTCGGCTGTTCTTCCCATTAGGTAGTCGCCACATGTCAGCAGCACCAGGGTGTGATCCAGAATCTCCTTTCCAAACAACTCTTCCAACTCTGCAGGAACACGACCGTCCATCTGGGTAAACAAAAAAACAAAACAGGAGCATAAGAGGTCAATAGCTACAATTTTATGGATGACACTGACTATTTGATAAAGTGTTTATTTACTGCACACTTTCCTGAATGTAGCCTGATAATAATGTTTTTGAAAAACCGATTTCAGTGGCAGGTGACAAACCTCCGTAAACTGGTTGACAGGCACCAGCAGCAGAACGGCGTGCAGGCCCGGCTCTACCAGAGTCATCGCCTGCTGCGTCTCCTTCCTGACACTGTCCTCCATTTTGCTGCCGCTCCAGTACCATCTTGGAGCCTCCACCAGGGTCACGCTCCTGCCCTCGCTGTGGCCCCGCCGCAGGCTGCAGCTCCGGGAGTCTTGGGCAGTAGACGCGAGGGACACCTGGCCCAGGACGGTGTCCGCTGACAACGTCTTCCCACATCCAATGTTTCCCAAAAGAAGCACCTTCAGTTCTGAGGCCGAGGACCTGCTGGAGTTTCTTCTCAGATGTTCACTCATACCTGAAACAGGAGGAGCGGAGGAGTCACATGGGCTACTTGGTATTAAAACTAGATTCTTGAACCCTCTCTTGATAATAAACTTAGGGCCTGTGGGCCAGATATGGTCCTTGTTGTATACATATCTGGTCTGCAATATAATATTTTGAATAAATTGAAGCTAGCCTGTCGGTGACAGATCAAGTCTCTGTTGCTCCTCAAAAACGAAGCATAATCAGTGCAAACTTATCATGCATTTAATATACTTTGAAGCTGAGAAAATGCAGTTTTAAGTCAGGTTTTTCAGTAATTTTGATGTAGAAAGTACAACAAAGAGCGCCCAAATGGGACCAATCAAACTTTTGATGTGTATCAAAGAAATTAAATTGATGTTTTTTTTCAGTTTTGTCTTCTTATTTCACAATAAAATGTTTGGATTTTTATTGAGGCATTTTTTAAACTGCCAATAAATATATGTATTTTTTCCATTAGTCAAGTGATTTTTGTTCTAAATTCTTTATATTATGTATGTGTATGTATGCATGAATATAATACATCTTTCTATTTTAATAAATAGACATATTATGCCTGAAAATCTAGCTCAATCTGTATATCTTTGTCAATAAATAGTGTCCAAGCTTAGTCAATGTTTATTGACCAATAAATACATTTTTTTCCCCTCCCACATAAGTTTGACATCCATGTTCTACAAAAATGTAGTTCAAAGGAGTGATGCCATTAAGAGAGCTAAACAAATAACAAGAAAAGGTTTAAAAATATAGTTTTACAACCAAAAAAAAACAACTTTCAAATAAATATTCATCAAGTTTTTCATTTGACCACGTCCCAATTATGTATAACTTTTTGCTTTAATCTGCAGTACTTTTAACTGTGATCCATGTGCTAATGAGAAAAACAAACAGGTACCAGTCTCTCAACTTGTTCATTTAAGTGGAAAACCACATCCCTCAGACTGTTTGATTAACCACACCTTGCAAATCCAGTTGAGCTACATTCAGTCATTCTGCCCACGCTTCCACAATACATTTAGAATAATATTTAAACAATCACATAACATGAGCTGCAAAAGCTGACAAAAATAAAAAGTAAAAAAAAAAAAACGATCACACAAGTTGACTGTGACAGCAAACATGAACTGACACATCAGTGCAGAAAGTCATAAACGTATTTTAAACTGAAGAGAACATTAAAATACAGATGACTTAAAATAAAGATATACAAAATGACAGTTTGGTAAATGCTGACTTAATGCTAAAACCACTTCCTCTGCATGTTACACATCAGTTTACTCAATGCAACAAACCACCAATAAAACCAAAAGACTTGTGAACCTCACTAATCAACACTTAGCTGCTACAGAAAAAAGAAAAACCTAACACAGAGATTATAAAATCAATCATTCTCTAAAAATAAATGCATCATATATACAACATAAAACATACTTACTTGTGTGCTTGAGGCTTACGAAGTTGCATTAACGTCTCAGTTTCTTCAGCTGTGTCTAAATCATGTCTCCCTTCCACGCAGCTTCGGCACACGTCGCTTCCTGATCGACGACTGAAAAAGGTGCCAGCTCAGGTGAGAGTTACCCATCTCACCACTCCCATCTCCGACCGCACACGAATGAGCATATATGTGTGGATATTTGCACGCAACAGGTTTGTCTGTCTGCAGGGAGTTGAGCATTCCAAAACGAGGTGGAAGTAGGTATAACCAGCCACGCATATGAATCACTCAGACTGTGTGAGGTTTTTTTTTTGGTGTTTTGTTTTAATCTGCCGCACCCATGAAGAGTCAGAATGTCAAAATAAAGGTGTCCTTCAGGGCTTAAAGGAGAAAAGCTGGTTAACCAAGTGTAAATATGCTTCTGTCAGTGCAGTTTAAAGCCGAGGCACCTCACAGATGACAAATTTACAACATTTAGAGACGACAAACCAGGTTTGCTTGTGTTGTGTGATAATCAAATGGAGAGTCATGGAAAAATACTTTGAATTTTTGTTTTGAATACTGTCTGAAAAGCTGGAGGCATATTTCACCCCCCCCCCCTCCATCAATGGCTCTCTTTCACTGCTCAAATAAAACAAGGAACTGGCCTAACAGAGTGTTTAAATACTACGTTTAATCAAATTAAATGCAAAGTACCTAACATGTACGATCAACAAAGATATGTTTACACAAATATAATCTGAAAATAAATAGATTTTACAAGAAAATAACTCATTCTAAAGGTGTTTTTCAGTTCATTTTCCCGTGCAGCCAGTGTGGTCTTCAGTCGTCACCTACAGCCCGGGCATCACATACGCAATGTTCTCCAGAGTGGACGCCTTAAAAAGGGATTAAAGCTGGATTTTTTTTTTTTCCTTCAACGCATAAAAATAACAGACGCACGTGCTTCTTTTGGTGCGTTTGTGCAGTTCGCTGCTCACCAGTGTGTGATCCGCGCCGCCCGTCAGCTCAGGTATCTGCGTTGTGAGGCACATCAGTGGAGCCAGCGCGCACAGCAGGGAGTCCAAGAGCAGAGAGAGGCTGCTCGACACGCACGCCACTTTCTGCAGAGAGGCACAGAGAGGCCGGTGGTGAGGCCGCAAGGTACCCAAGGAAGCAAAAACAAGAATCTGGAAGCTTTAAGGAAGCTGAGAGATCAATGTACCTGTAGTTTTTAATAAACCTTTTGTTAAGAAAAGGGAGTTTCTCACACCTGAGTTTTGTCTGTCCTCTATGATGGAAGTGTAAAAGTATATCACTTGTGATTCCTTTCATAAGTATGCGTGAACTTCAGTAAAACAGGGATTGAATTGCCTCTGAAGCATGTTGTAAATTGGTGCATGGAGACCCATGCACAGATCCAACAAACCTTATCGTCTGGCTTGTAGCTCCCAGTTTTTACATAAAGTTTGACTCAGGATGCTCCATCTGCTCGTTGTAAAGAATAATGTTTTAATCCAATACGCATTAGTTTAGGTTGAATGAGAAGGTGTATTTTATTTATATCTATAAACAAAAAATCCTGTAAAAGAGAGCTCTGTGTAGAACATGATGAAATTAAATTGTTTGCCCAGACTTTTAATAATCATTTCATGTTGGATCATTTTGTACATGTGCAAAACATTTAGACAGTTTATGTGTCAGTAAAGCCTTGCGTCCCCCCCAGGTTGGGAATTAATGCTTTACAATAGACATTTTTTTATTATATTTCAGAGCGAGGCTGCAGGCTGATCAGATGAATCACTTGAATCTTTTAACAGCTGTGGTCAAGAGTCTCTGCAGCTTGTATTTTGTGGGTTGAAAGCTGCAAAGTTTTAATTTTGATCCATGAAACCACAAATCATCTTTCTACTTCGAGTCATATAATGCCAATGACCTGGAGCTCAGAGAAGATAGACACATTTTATCATCTTCAGGTAGAGTTTTAACTTTCAGATGTTTTTTTTTCTCATTTCAAGGACTTAAACTAAAAGTTGACTGTGTTTTTACTGCAGATCACATTCAATCATTACACTGTTTTAGTTACATCCTGCGCATGTCAAATAAAGATGTATTTTTATTTTTTAATATTTGTTTTCTTTAGACGTTGTACCATAGTCACTGATTTAATCATGGCTAAGAAATTTTAATAATAATAATAATAATAATAATAATAATAATAATAATAATAATAATAATAATAATAATAATAATAAAATTAAAAAGTAGATGTTCTGCCAAGTGTATAGTTTATAGTTTTTTGTTGCACCCATCCCATCTTTTATTAAAACAAGCTGCTGACATCAAAGTCAAAACAAATATGAGTTTCTTAAAAAACAATTAGCTTTACCAAATTAAACTTTAACATGTTGTCTTCAAACTATTTAAAAGTAAATGTTGGGTAGAAATTATTTAGCAGTTGTTTGTTTGTTTGTTTACAAGGCCCCCCACCATATCTTTTTTATTATTATTTCAGCTTGGACTATTTTTTACTTTTAGCTTTCAGTTCATTCTTTTTGCAACTCTCAATCACAGTTCAGTTTAGACTGATTAAATTTACTTTATCTAAAACTGTAGCCTTTAACAAAGCTGTAGTAAGATGACATTTCTTTACTCTGGAGTACACCATATCCTGCATGTTTTAGATGCATCTCTGCTTCAACACACCTGATTTAAATTAATGAGTGATTAATAGGTTTCTGCAGAACTTGCAGACCTGCTGAAGAGCAGGGAAACAACTAAAACATGCAGGACAGTGGAGTGGACACCACTGGTGTTGATTCTCAGTCATCCAGGACACAGCAGATCCATCCATCCATTTTCTTTTACCCACTTCTCCTTTTTGGGTCTCGGGGAGATGGTGTCTATCTCCAGCAGTCACTGTACGAAAGGCAGGGGACATTCTGGACAGGTCGCAAGTCCATCACAGAGACAAACAGCCATTCACGCTCTCACTCACACCTAGGGACAATTTGGAGTTACCAATGAACCTAACGTGCATGTTTTTGGTCTGTGGGAAGAAAACCAGATTACACCCATGTGTGCACAGGGAGAACATGTGAACTCCACCCAGAAAGGCCCCAGGCTGGGAAGAGATCCTGTAATCTTCTTGCTGGGAGGCGACAGCTCTAATCACTTCTCCACTAATCCTAATGGTTAGGGTGGCACAGCAAATCCTAAGAGTTTTAAAAGAAAGTGACTGGAATTCCTTTGTTAGGGGAAAAGCTACTTATCCAATCAGATTATCAGCTGAAACTGAACAGTGCAAAGTTTAATTTTTGAAACTCTTAATATGAGTCATCAGGTTTAAAGAGTCAAAATATTGGGAAAATTATTGTGTTAGAATAAATCTTTCTCGTAGACTTCATAATGTTTGCCTACATTTGTTTCCTGAAGATGGCGTCCAATCAGAGACAAGGATTCTCCCAGGAGGTGCAGGTGCGCCGCAGCGCTGACAGGATACTGGTCCGAAGAGGGGGGACTCCTGCACGTGGACCTGAGACAGTCCCAGTCTGAGCTGGTCACACTGCAAGAAGAACCAGACGGACTGCAGGTGTCAGTGATGAAGCTGCGGACCTCAGGACTGACGTCGGCTGGGTCCGAATCAGGATTGGGCAAAGACAGAGAAGTGCCGTCCGAAACGGGTGGAGCAGACGGACCCACAGATCCGTTAACGCCCGCCATGCTGGGCTGGTTCTCTACACACACCCAGTGCTCCAATGTGAGACTTGGACTTCCCTGTCAGAAACACAGGAGAGGAAAAATGTGATGACCGAAAGTGAAATAAGAAAAGTCTTAACTCCAAATAGCTGAACAATGCTACCCTCTACTGTGCAGCAGGAACGCAACAAGTTGTTTTAGATGAAACTCACCACGACAGAGTAAAATTCATTATAATTGCACCGTTTGTCTCGCCTCTTCCTCTCCTGTGAATATCCATCTGTCCTGTGCCACACGAACTGGGTGTGCAGGGAGAGGACAAGACGACTCTGTCCAGTCAGGTTCAGAGTCCCATCCACTATTCCCTAAAATTAAACCACACATATCACATACAATATGCAACATCAACCTGAATGAAATCACCCCATTTTAACTTGTGATGTAAGCCACTGTTTAAAACAAAAACACATAATTTGCCCTAGTTGTTTTATTTACAGATTGTTTTGATTACAACACTAAAGAGCACATATTTCAGGAACACAGGAATAAATTGCACATTTACTATAATTTTAAAAGTTTGATGTGCAAGACAAACCCTGATGTAACGTGCTGGTAATCTTATGTGATTGTTTTTATGAAATAAAATGCTCAATTATGACCCTTTAGACACTGTTTAATAGCAGTGAGCTGCATTAGTAAACTTCCTGCATGATTGTTCGGCGAGCCGTTTGATTCCTGAAAACAAATGTACAGAAGAAATCCGTTGCCATCAAGAAATCACAGCCTCAAACACAATAGCTGGTACACTGCCAATGTTTTGACCTGTACTGCAACATGACTGAGTAAATGCTGTTTAAACTGCTTCTATAAGCACTGGGAAACTAAGAGCCTACCTAACTATTAAAGTGTTCATCAAATATGATTATTAAAGGAATTATTAAAGTATTTGCGATCACAGACTTAAATAAACAGCTGGAATCAGAGAGTGGAAACAACACTGCAAAACAATTTAAACGACAGGCTGTTAACTTAGACTTCACCTGTGAGCAATTAAAGAGGAGAACAAAACTGTTATAACAAAAGAACAGTTTGTATTCACAATGAAAAAGGTGCGGCGTGCAAACTGTCAGCAGAAACAGTTGTCGTAAAAGGAAGTGCACACTTTCAATTCTACGAATTTTACGCAATAAGTCCTAACCAAAACGCGTCTAAGCGATTCCCAATTTTGAAATGAAGGAAATACAGCCTCCAACATCCACACGTGACGCACAGTAATTGGGGAAATTCTTTGTTTTCCTGCGTACTTGACAATAAAGACTGTGCGATCAAATTCCCTTTATCTTTACCAGTCCATTAGGATGGACTGGACTCTACTTTGATCGACCACATACAGGAAATCCTGCACACTGAAATCCAATAGATCGAGTAAAGACAAATCAGATGAGTAAGAGATCAACATGGACGCACACCATTATTTATTTATTAACCTTCGTTTAACCAGGCAAGTCCCATTGAGATCACAGATCTCTGTTTCAAGGGAGGCCTGGGCCTGAAGGCAGCCTAACATGCAGGTTTTTAAGACTGTGGGAGGAAACCGAAGTACCTGGAGAAAACCCACGCAAACACAAGGAGAACATGAAAACTCCACAAAAAAAGGGCCGAGGGTCTTGAACCCAGGACCTTCTTGCTGTGATGCAACAGTGCTAACCACTAATCCGTTGTGCTGCCGTTACCACCTGTACAGCCCTTCACTGACCAATTAGGACAGACTAAAAACATGGTCATGTTTGATAAGTTTTAGGACAACATGTGTGACAAGCACTGCACATGTGCAAGGTTTAAATCAGTGAGTACCTGGTGTCCAACACATTTTTCCATGTTGAAATACCATCCTTCCCCCCAGACCCTAATTTCAGATCATCTCTAGATCTTTGAGCTTGTTTATTTTAAGAGCAGCCGACAGAGAAAATCAGTCATAGGGTGTTAAGTCGAGGTTGGCGGATCTTAATAAAACTTTTCACACATGCATATTTATGTGTAAAATGGCACATTCCAAAGTATTTTCAAAAGTATTACTTTGGTTGCCATGGAAACGAGCTAGGCTGAAAAATTGCCTAAATCAGCATTTTTGGCGTCTCAGACGGTCACATTTTTAACACTTTTCATGTGCAAATTAGAGACAGATTTGCTAGACCTATATATTAATGATACATATCACTGAAATCTGAAAGCTTTATATTTTCAAAAGAGGTGTAGCATATATATGTACTCATTAAGTGTAAAGGCACTATTTGCATTTTAGAAGACTAACTTTATTCAAATTTTACAAATTTGGAAAATTCCAAAAAATGACAATTTTCCTTGCTCTACTGCCAGAGTTTGGACCGAGGTAGGCCATTTTGCTGGCATAAATATGAAAGATGGATTCCTAAACTACACATTTATGGAAAAAAAAATTAATTGACCCATACCCATGGAAAATCTGTGAACAATCCAGTATTAGCGCAAATTCCAATATTGGTAAAATATGAAGAAACTGTAAAAATGGCTTTTTTGAAAAGATCTTCCAGAATGTGAGGATCAACCCATCATCTTGTCATCATATGTCATTTATAGAGTGACCCCTGTAGACCATTATAGCATATTAAAAACTTATTGCAATTTAGTTTCAATACCAATATGTGTCACATACATCTCACCATATTTGGCTGAAATGCAAGTTTCAGTAAATATTGTGAAAATGGCTTTTTTAAAAGAATCTTCCAGAATGTGAGGATCAACCCATCATTTTGTCATCATATATCATTTATAGAGTGACACATGAAAAAATAAAAAAAAGTTATTGCAATTCTATGGCAATACCGATATGTGGCATTGGCCTACACTCAATTTTTATTATCAGGGTACAAAAATTATACAAAAACTGTAAAAATGGTTTAATTTACACACTCCACAGTTAGTGCTGCCAAGGGTAGTCACTAACAAGTAACTACCACCTAAATTTCAAATAAACCTATACAAATCATTATCTAGTGATAACTGCATGATAACTCACAAACTATTGAAATATGGACACTTGCACGTACAAGATGACTGCAGGTCACAATGACAAAGTCAAGAGCAAGTCACCATGCTGCGGTTCATGGTTTACAAAACAGGAATACATGTAAAAACAATTGCACGGGTGGATTGCAGATGACTGTGAAAATTGCGTTTGCAATCGTTCAGTGGCAAAACAGTTTCAGATTCTCTTGAACTGCTACCACACTCGATGGGTGGAAAAAGTCCTGGGATCACGGCAAATGAGCAGCTCATAGTGCCGAGTCCAAATGAATCTGATTCTGAAACAAGAAAATTCTAATCAATCATGACAACTGGTCTCGAGAAAAAACGTATTCCACATTGTAGCTCTAGTTGTTCTTATGTTATCACAATAACTGTTACATGAAAAATGGTTGTAAATCAACTATATGAAGCAATCATTTCAGTATAAATTACTAAATATACTTACAATAATACTTCGAGTCAATTGAAAGTCGTTTCCTATGGTTGAAACTCCCGGTGCATACACTGTTGTTATGACAACACGTGGCGGTAAATGTTTCGTTGAACCGTTTCAACAACAAAAATCCTAGAATGCATCAAATTCTCAAGTTTCAGCCCCCTTTATTGGGGCATTTTCAAAAGGGTCAATTAAATTTTTTTTACACATATAGGAAAATACACTATTTTTCTTATTATCTACTGAATATGAAGTCATCGATTAGGTCCAACCAAACGCCGACAATTTAATTTTTAGTGAAGCGTGTTTTTTAACTAATTTGAGAGATCGAAATAGGACCTTATTTTAAAAATTTGTATTTCATAAAATACCTGTTCCAAAGGCACAGAATGTTCAAAAACACAAAGAAGAGATATGTTTCTTCACAAAACAGTGTTTAAAAAACATTTTAAAAGTATATATATATATATAGTTTTTTTTTCTATGCATTGAAAAGTGCCATTTTTGGTCTTATTAACTTGCTGAATTTGAGGTGCATTTGCCCCCAAAACTCACGGCTGGTTACCATGGCAACCACTTCATATTATGCCAAAAGATTTTGGGAAAGATTAACACTCGCCAAGTACTATTCACACACCCAGTTTCATTAAAATCCATGAGATGTCACTTTCCATGTTTTTTGCAATATGACTGATTTTCTCTGTCAGCTGCTCTTAAACGTCCCAGCACCGGGCATATTATTAGGAAAAGAAGCAGAGAACAGTTCACCAAACTTCTGTTATCTTGGCAATCTAACCACGCTCAAACAGATCCTACAAAGCTCAAAAATCTGACTTTCAGCTCAATATAACTGTGAAGCAGGAATCGTTGCTTCGTAGTACAGCCCTCAGGTGTGTCCAGTAACTGTTTTCACATCAGTCATTGTTTCCCAGCAGAGCCTCCAAGTCCAACGGACCAAAACCTGTAGAAACGTGCGTACGCATCCTTTGTACAAGAGGCCCCGAGTGGGTTTGAACTGAGGAAAGACATCAGCAACAATCTTACAACAGTTAGTGTTACCTCCATTTAGAGCACAACTAGAAAAACAACACAAAACAAGGAGCAGACATCTCATGAAGTTAACCCAAACGTCAGACTGTGCTACGCTCAGGAAAAATAACTAAAAGAGCTACATCTCTATGTCCCCAAGTTTACTGAATGTTAAGCTCCAGGTCAATTGGTACATACGCCAAAGAGTACTTTTATAGCTTTGTTCACCAAATACCCAGTCTTTGTGTTGAGGCAGCTGCCTCGATGGTGGTGATTTCATCTACTGGAGCACACATTTGGAAAGCAATTTGGACCAGATTACTATTACTACTACTCTTCTGTGTCTGGCACAACACAACTGCAGGAGGTGGAGAGATTTCTAAGAAGAGGAATCTTTATTTAGCTGTCAACAAAGTCAAACAAAATGTATTAAATGGCCTGCACTTGTATAGCGCTTTATCTAGTCCAAGGACCACAAAGCGCTTTACACTACAGTCATCCACTGATGGTGGTAAGCTACATTGTAGCGACAGCTGCCATGGGGCAGACTGACAGACGTGAGGCTGCCATCACACCGGCGCCATCAAACCCCAAACAGGGGTTTGAACCGACAACCCTTCGTTACAGGACGAACCACTACCTCCTGAGTCACTGCCACCCCAATTAATGCAAAGTACTATATGTTACCACAGACAGAGCTATCTATACATACTCACTCGATCCAGGGTCACAGAGGTGGTGCCAATAATGAAAAGTGCATATAGTAAGAGTGTGGGTGCAAAATAGTAAGCGTTTTGCATCATATTGGTACAAAGCAGCTGTGCACATTCAGACAACTGTTTTGTTTAATATAACAATTTCTAAAAACAGAAATGGGGTACAATACCTGCACTCTAATTGTTTAGGTTCATGACAGTACAGTAAAATAAAATACAGGTAATTTGGAAGAGTTGGAAGAAGAAAGCCTTTAAAAAGAAGAAAGCTGCTTGCAAACCTAAGAGGCTTTTGGCAAAAACACACAAAGCTCTATTCAGCAAAAACCAAATGTGGTAAATCAGCAGAAAAACTTCATATAAAGTGTCAAACGCAGTAGTAGAAGGTTGACACTGTGGGCGGCACCCTTGACTGCAGCTATTGACTTAACTATAAACTTTTTTTTTTTTTTTTTTTTTTTTACACAAAAGCAGTTTTAAAGATGATATAAAAAGATACATTACTTGAAGATCCACCTGGTTTTTCCACACCCCATCTCTGCATTTTGGCTTAGTTTTTGATAATAATAATAATAACAACAACTAGATGTAATGTGTTTTATCTGATTTTTGCTTGTACAATATACTGTTAAGGACCAGACAATTCTTTCAGATGATTTGCTGCAATTTAAAACAATTGCACAGCTGAAAGAAAGTGTTGTCACGTTTACCACAGCATGCCGCTAATGCTGAAAGATCGTGTTTAAAAGTTGGTCCACCTTGAGTGAGCTCTTGGCGCTGCGTTCCTCAGCATCCAGGTTGGCTTCTTTCAGCTCCTTCACTCACATCAAAAAGCCAAGAAATGCTTCCTGTTCGCCTCCATCCACCAGATACAAACGGCATGAATCAGACGATTAAAAACACTGAACATTATGGCTTTCACAGTCAATGATTTCCATTAAAACACACTGCTGGAACATGCTCCACTCCATTATACTTTTAGACATGTAGACCCATGCACTGGTTATTTTAATATTTTTTAATGCACCTGAATCTAATTAAGATAAACTGCATAAAGTGTGTCTTTTTTTAAGAGCAAGTGACTGATTAACCTTTATTCCTCTGACTTTTAAACTCATATGTATGTGGCAACACCAATAAAATCAAGACACAAAAAAATGCTAACGCTAGAAGTCCATGGTGGAGGCAATGACGTCATTACAAGCTAATGAGGAAACGAAACGAGTTTTTGCCGAAGTTTTAAGGGTTTACTTCGAACGAGGAGCGTGTCTGCGTTCATTGAACCATATTAGGTTAAATAACTATTTGTCTAAAATAGGCAAACAACAAAAAAAAAACGACTTTCAAGTAAAACGAGAGGTTGAAACATGTCGACAAAACGTAAATTAATATGGAAAAAATTAATAAACGGTCAGTTTAATGATTAATATTAACCTTATTTAAAGAAAAAATGGAGTCATGAGCTAATGTTGGTGGTGTTTACAACACGAAGCTCTCAGCTTTCGACAAACACGCTGAACTCACTCTGACGTCGGTCACGTACGGAGAAGTTGCCCACTCACGGTTTGCTTCCTCCCTCCCACTCTGTCTGCTCGAGCGGAGCCGAATTTGCTAACTCACGTTTCCTCCCCCCTCCCGCCCCTGCTGTGCTCGGCTCTGCTCTGCTGAGTCATGTTTCTATGGCGTTATTATTGTGCCACCAAGTTGAGAGCGCAGTGACACTGATTTGAGAGTACAGACTGCTCAACTCTGACAAACTGCTCGCGCTCGGCTTTCTCCGTGCGCGCTCGGCACTCTGCGCGCGCGCTCGGCTCTCTCTGCTTGCACTTGGCTCTGACAAACCGCGCGCGGAGAGAGAGCCGAGCGCGCACGGAGAGAGCCGAGCGCGAGCAGTTTGTCTCCCTCTATTTATACCAGAATGAGTCGAATACAATGACAAGTTTTCATCATCCCCCTGGTGAGAAAACATTTCTTGAAATGAGACAATTTTTTCTTGTTCTAAATCTTTATTGAAGTTCAAAACAAAAGAAGGTACACGTTGTACAACAGCTGAAAATCTGCAGAATTTAACTTGCACAATAACATATG
>NC_051432.1:5783911-5803184 GCF_001649575.2 Kryptolebias marmoratus
CCAGTAGGTGGCGGTAATGCAACCTTACTGTTTTTTTGCCAACCGCCATAAAACTCTACAAAGAAGACGAAGGAGGCCAGTCTGTGATTGGCTGGTGGCGTGGCTCATTTACATACAACTTTGGGTTGCGAGCGCAGAGAGAGCAGAGCGAGCGAGCGGTTTGTCAGAGCCAAGCGCGAGCAGAGAGAGCCGAGCGCGCGCAGAGTGCCGAGCGCGCACGGAGAGAGCCGAGCGCGAGCAGTTTGTCAGAGTTGAGCGGTCTGTACTCTCAAATCAGTGTCACTGCGCGCTCAACCTGGTGGCACGTGTGCTCAACTTGGTGGCACAAAAGTAACGCCATACCCAGAGTGACGTGTCATGATTTGAAGTAGGGCAGCTGTTTTCTCGCGCTCAGTTCGCAGACGAAAGCGAGCGATAATGTTTGTACCCGAGTCTGAGTGTGCGCGCACGCGTGTATACCTGTTAGCAAAATATCTTACGAACCACTGGACGGACTTTAATCAAACTCCCTCCAAAAGTAATGCAAATGTACATCTGCAACTGGCATTTGGAGTCAAATTCAAGATGGCCGCCACAGTCAACTGGATTTGCAAACACAAAATAAATATAACTCAGTCAGATTCACAGATATTGAGCTGAAATTTGGTGTGGTAGTAGCTGAGAGTCATGTCCAACACATTCTCTGAGCAAAGATCACACAACATCATTGTTTAAAACTTTGACATCAACGATTGGAACCTGTCTGTTAGCAAAATATCTCAGGAACCACTGCACAGATTCTAATCAAACTCTCAGAAAGTAATCATTAGATGTTTATCTACAACTCATTATTTTTTGGAGCCAGCCTAATTCAAGATGGCTGCCACAGACGGCTGATCTTACAAAACACAAAACCGCCTGTAATCCGGTTCATTTTACAGATATTGAGCTGAAATTTGGTGTGGTTGTAGCTGAGAGTAATTCACAACACATACTCTGAGCACTAAACGTGTAAGAGCTCGGCTTAAAATTTAACAGTATCTGTTGGAGTCAACCTAATTAATCTGTTATTTCATAAACCTGGAGGGATTTTAATAAAATCTTTAGATGGTTATCATTGCCTCACATAATCTAATCATTGCATCACATATCTTTTGGGCGAAAGGTGGCTGCCACAGCTAATCAACTTTAGCCGACACAAAAATAACTCAGCCAATTTTTACAGATATGAAGCTAAAATTTGACCTGGAAGACGAGTCATTCACAACACATACTTTGAGAGTGACATCTCACAGTATTAAAAACTTTTTATGCTAGAAGTCTCACAACAAATCTCTGCTGTCACAGATGCAAAATTTGTTGAGTGATACAAAGTTAGAACTAAAACAAGGCTAGAAATCCTTTCAACGTGATAAAAAATAAACTGTGTCAATGGGTTACATTTTCTTTTTTTTAAAAAAGAAAAGGTTTTAGACAAGTTTTAGTGAATTTTCTCTCGTCTCAGTCAACATATTTTCTCATGTTCCTGTTTAGTCTGTTTTTAAAATAACAAATTCAGCTGAAACTTTTTAGCAGCAAGAACAAGTAGATAAAAAAGTCTGATTAAGCCCACGACTTCTCTGTAGAATCTGTATCGCAAAGTTTTGCCATCAAATATGCACTTATGTCTCAATAAGAAGACTGTAAAACCCCAAATTACTTTTCATATTTCTGAAAAAAAAAAAAAAAATCTTTACAGATGAAAACATTACATTCTAGTTTCTATTCATAGTTTTTATTTTTTAGGCTTGGGGCTTCAGCTTCTCACTTTCACGATGTTTTGACCCTACGAAGGTCAGAGCTTTGACTCACGTGATCTAAACCAGCACTCAGTTCTTGGTGAAGTTGAATGTGCTCAGATGTGTTGCTGTGTGGATCCTGGTCTCTAATCTAGATTCAATATACAGATGGATCTTCAAAGAATTTAATTCTAAGAATTCAATATTCTATTACTTTTGGCAATCCACCCCACCTCAGCAGTGTGACTTTCCTTCAGGTCGTGGATCAGTGGACCAGGTCTTTGCCTTTGCAGAGTTGCTGAGAGGGTCATGGGAGTGACTGTCGATGGGTTTTGTGAATCTAAAGAAGGCTTATGTTCCTTGAGGTATTCTGTGTGGGAACCAGGGTCACTTTTAGGAGCTACCTGGTTTCTGTATAACCAAAGCAAGACCTGCGTCTACTTCCTTGGAACAAAGTCAGTCTCGTTCCCAGTCTGGGTTGCACTCCACTCAGGGCTGCCTGGTTGTCTTTAGTCCTGACTCCTGTTTGCGGCGTTGATGGACAGGACCTTAATTAAGGAGCAGTCGTGCCTGTCTGGTTTGGGAACCTCAGGGTCTTGTCTCTGCTTTGTGAATGGCGTGGACCTGTCGGCGTCTTCAAGCCATGGCCTTCAGTATGTGCTGGACGGCTTGCAGCCGAGTGTGAAGCGGCTCCAAGTCTGAGGTCATGGTTTACCGCTGGAAACAGGTGAGATGCTTCTTCTGGGTTGGGGGGGTGGGGGGTCTCTGCCTCAAGCAGAGAAGTTCAAGTATCTGGGAGTCTTGCTCAGGAGTCGTGAACAAGACAGGATGGAGTGTGAGATGAGCGTTGTTCCGGTCTGTTTTAGGGGAGGAAGGAGCTGAGAAAGACAAAAGCTCACGAATCACTAATCCAACAAACAGTGATTTGGATGTTTGGATGGATGCTTAAACCAGACTCTCATTTTCTTGTTTGACGAGGCTGCAGTGCTGCAATGCACTGATTTTATTTTACCCAGAGAGTTTTAATTTGGTCCCATTTGTGCTCCAACATATGTCCTGCAGTGCTGATCAAACTAAAACAGCAGACCAGTGTTGTTTTCAGAGACCATCGGTTTGTTAGTTTACTGGTGTCCAAACGATCTCACTTTTTGTTTTTTTGTATCTGATACTGTTTTCAAACTGTCGTTGTAATTAACTGTTAGACTAACCAGTTATAAGGTATTGTTTGTTTTTTGTTTTTTTGTGTGACTACATGACTCCAGTCATGGGACTGTTCCTCTCTAACATTAGTCACTGTTAGACTTCCTCCTCCCACTCCAGCCTCAGAGACTCTCTCAGTCATGTTTAGGACCGGCTCCTCCTCTCGCCTGGTTTAACTTTGGAATCAGATCTTGCCTCGTCACGTTTAGCTCTCAGCCCTCCCTTCCTCTGTCTGGGTTTCCAGGGCAATTCCTCAACTCCCCCCCGCCTCCCTCTGCAGTTTTCCAGGCTGCTGCATCATGTTAAGGCTCAGTCCCTCCTACTGTTCCTCCTGAAGTTGCTGTATCATGTTTAGTGGAGCCTTTGTGACTCGGAGTTCCTGTTGCAATGAAAAGGCGAAGGGGGAGGAGACGAACAGAGCAGAGTATAAAAGAGGGAGAAGACTGAAAGCACAACAAACTGCACTGCACTGCACATCCCGAAAGAAGGAGAGGCGGACAAAGAATAAACTACCAAACTACAAGGACTTGATCACAACTGGTGAGTAAAATATGAAACTTAGGGCACTTTTAGGGCACTCTCTCTAAGTGATGGTAGTTATTATGGGTGATTTGTTTTCTGTAAAGAGATTTCTGACAGTTTTATCTTTTTCAGGGCTACGATGGCAACAGAGAAGATGACTCAGATGACAACAGAGCAGATGACCGACAGGTTAGACCGAACTACTGTGATTCTTCTTATTTCAAAATCTACTTTCTGCACTTTTTATTAGAAGATCATTTCCAGCTATGCTACATATTTTAGTTTTTAGTTTTAGTTGTTTAAAGCCGCAGTCTCATTGGGCATCAATCTTGTTCCACAAATTGTATTGACGGAGATTTCTTTCTTCTTGTCTTTCAGGGACCTGTCCGAACAAATCAAGAAGGTGACAAAGGAGAGTCACGTCAGAGCAGAAAACACCAAACTGATGGTGAGCTTCCAGCGGGGACAAGTCACCCTCTCACAGTATAAGGTAAGAGCAACCTGCTCAGCAGATAATCTTACATGTAGGTGGATTATCGGGGCTTTAGATGACACCATTTCCTCCTCTGCAGCTCCTCCTGTGCTCCCTGTACGAGATCTACCAGGCCTTGGAGGAAGCGATGGACAGGAACTCCAACCACCCCGCCGTCGCTCCCATTTACTTCCCCGCTGAACTGGCCCGGCTGAAGTCCATCGAGGCAGACCTGGAGTACTTCTACGGCCAGGACTGGAGACTGAAGATTGTTGTTCCTGCTGCCACTGAAAGATACTGCCACAGACTCAGACAGGTACATTTTACTTTAACAAATATTACCCAAACCAGCCATTGGGTGCCAATTCAACAGATTTAGCAAAATATGTTGTGAACCCGAGGACAGATTTGAATGACATTTGCAGAAAGTAACCACTGGATGCACATCTGCCCACTGATGGCAAGACAAAATGGTCGCCACAGCCAACTGAACTAGAAAATAGCTATAATTCAGTCACTTTTACAGATACTGAGCTACAATTTGGTGTGGTTGTAGCTGAGAGTCATTCACAATACATACTCTGAGTGCATGAGTCAGAGACACAGGTGTGTGGTTGCCATGGTGACCTTAATGGCAGCAGTTTTAACATTTATTTTGTTTTTGGTTCTCTTTATGCTTTTTACACAGTTCATGCATTAAAATGTAGGCAATTTAAAGCATATATTATTGCAAAAGTCCCAAATTACTATTGGGCTTTGTAGAAGGTTGATGGAAGTTAAAAGTTTGGGCAGTAGCTGATATTTTGTTTAATTTTTACTACAACTAAGTTAACAGCATTTGTCCTCTTTGTGTGTGTGTTTTTTTTAGATTGGCAAAGAAAACCCTGAATTTTTGCTCGCCCACGCTTACACCCGATACCTAGGCGACCTGTCTGGAGGGCAGGTCCTCGGCCGAATCGCCCAGAAGTCCATGGGGCTGAAGAGCGGCGAGGGGCTGAATTTCTTCGCCTTCCCCGGCGTTTCCAGCCCCAACCTGTTCAAGCAGCTCTACCGTAGCCGGATGAACAGCGTGGAGCTGACGGAGGAGGAGAAGAACGGCGTGCTGGAGGAGGCCGTCCGGGCCTTTGAGTTTAACATCCAGGTAAGGTGGGAGGAAGAGGGGAGGCACGGCCCAGTTTAAAGGCAGCCGGGTTCGCAAAACTACCCTGAACTCCGCCGTACGTGCAGCTGATGTACATTTCCCCGTTTCACAGGTGTTTGATGACCTACAGAGGATGCTGAGTGTTTCTGAAAACAGGCCGCAGGATCCTTCACCGAACTCCAAATCCTATCAGGACAGGACACTCCAAATCCCAGGAAGCATTTCTCCTCTGTTCAGGATGGTTGTGGGACTCTTCGTTGCCCTGGCTACCGTCACCATGGGAATCTATGTTCTGTAGAGACAATACTAAACGCACATACATTTCTACCATTTTAGAATCTGACGACGCAAGATTAGTAAACTCTGATCTGAACTGTAAAATCTGATATCAAAATATACAGGATACTTGTGTAGTGTTTGTGAAACTTTAAACTTGTACTGTTTATACTGTAACGACTTAAATTATGCTGTTAGCACACCGATACACAGAGGGCATTACATTGTGCAATATTTGAAACACTGTAAATATCGAATTATTTTAATAAAAAATGTTTTTTTTCCAATATCAAGTTTGTATTTGTGTTTTTGGTTCACTCTGCACATGCAGTTTGTTATCATTCCCCGGGTCTGTCTGCTAGCATGAACCATTAGACAAATTGTAAGGAAATCTTCAGAAAATGATAATTGGATATACGCGTACAACTGATTACCTTTTGTTAGCAAACACAAAAAAATGCTATAACTCTGTCGGTTTCGCAGATATTGGGCTAAAGTTCGGTGCGGTAGTAGCTGAGACTGATCCCCAACACATATGCCAAATGCCAACAGATCGCAGAAGATCCTAGTTTAAAACTTTGAATTTACCCATTCGGGTCAACCCTGTTTGTCTGTTAGCAAAATATTTTATGCACTACTGGATGGATTTTAATGAAACTTTCAGAAAGTAATGACTGGGTTTACGTCTGCAAACCATTAACATCTGGAGTCGGATAAATTCAAGATGACCGCCACAGTCAGCTGCTTTTACAAAACACAAAAAGGACTATAGCTCAGTCATTTTTACAGATAATGAGCTGAAATTTGACGTGGTAGTAGCTGAGAGTCATTCACAACACACTCTCTAAGCACGAGCTCCCATGATGATGCACGTTACTGTCACGGCTGGACCAAGTGCTGTCTTTTCTACGGAACCTGCTGATGCTGAAGCTGCAGCAGGTGGATGTTGCCACTTGGCCTTTGGGTCACGTAGACACTCGGCCGTTTACGTTCAGACAATTTGAGAGAAAGAGGAGAAAAAAAAAAACACAAAAAAAAGAAAAAAAATGAAAGAAACATTCATTAAGATCTGTGCTTTTAAGAAGAAACAGCGTCACACTGAAAGAAAGATTTGGTATTCACTTTTATTGTGGTTTAATGAGTTACCTAAACTTTGTGCACTTTTAGCATTCAATATAAATTAAAAGACACAATGACGGCTGTTGTCACCAGCAGCCAGATCTATGCTCTGGCTCCGTGTCGGGCCCGTTTCAGAGCGACACATTTGCACTGGTATCTGTCTCCTCCTAGAGGAAAACTAAACAAAGTAAAGTCAAAAATGATTGTACTTCACAGGAACTGGCTTACACCACTCTTTTTTTTTGTAAAAAGGCACAGTAAGTGCACAGTAAATCAGACATGTTCTATCTTCATCTATACAATTCATATATCTAACTTTGCTTTACATTCGAGATACAATCCTTTCTACTGCTGGAGCCTCCGTTTCATCTTTCCATTTGTTTGTGAGAGATCATGAAGTGTCCGGCGGCGGACGGCAGGAGGATTTTGTGCTACCTTGCTCGAGAACTTCGGAAATGCTTCATTTACTGACGCGTTTTGATGAAATCTAAACAACTGGCCGAAGAAACAAGTCGGTGTCCAACTGAGAAAGATCATTCGTGTTACCCTGACATTCCAGTCTCTGAAACACACACACACTTCTTAAAACACATCCTCCATGGATTCTACGAGCTACAGGGATCCAGGTGAGGAGGACCTCAAGGTGCTTTAAGGGGGACTTCACAGCATAGTATGTAAATGCTACTGACAAACTAAAAGGATTGATGTTTTTTTGTTTTTTTTAAAACATGACAAAGAGAATAAACCCGAGGCAGAGTAAAGTAACGGACTGAAGGGGCAAAAAAGGAGAGAAAAAAGTAAGTTTAAAAGAAAACCCCAAAACCAAAAGACATTGTAAAATTAAGCAAATACAATCAAAGCTATTTTTGTTCTAATGGTGATGCAGCAATGAAAAGCAATCAAACCCAACAGCATTGCGCTGTTTAGGAATTATACAGATTTTTTTTTTTTGTATTTTGAGGACTGCATTTCATGGAGACGTGGACTCATTTACAGAACAGAGTCATTTCACCGCAGGCTTTCATCGGCTGCTCTGACAAACAACAATCCCTCTCTCCTTAGGGGGGAGCATATTGCACGTGATGAGGGGAGAATCAAATCCCACTGATTAGCTTAAAAATGAAGATTTTCAGTTAAACCAAAATGAAACAATCGCGTGAGAACGGTTTCTTCATCTGATTTGATTTGGCACAAAGGTAAAGATTTCTACATCAGACAGATCCACCACACTGCAGCAGTAGTTTCTGAGCATCACCCTCCCCCCACCCAATAAATACCTGCTTAACACCCCGTCACCTTGGCTACCTGTTTCAATCATTACGGCAGTTTTGGCTAAAAACAGACAAACAAACAAAAATAAAGGGGGGTGGGGGTGCAGTTACTTCTAGGCAGGAGCAGCCGATGAAGGCTGCTCAGTTGGTTTCATAAGAAGACAGTAGGGCTGCGTCTACAGGCTCCATGCAGGAGGGGCAGGTGAAGGAGCGCATCAGCCAGGGGTCAATGCAGTCCACATGGTAGATGTGAAGGCAGGGCAGGAACCGAATGGGGTCGCCGTACTCAAAATCCATCATGCAGATCACACACCTACAACAGAAACACACTTTGTTTATCAAAATTCTTTACCTAGAGTCATTTTATTTGGCTGTGTAAGGCTTTTAACCCCCTGAAGGTCCTACAGCTTTATGACAATAATTGTAGCAGGGACGCCAGAGTGAAATCTTTGGGCCATTTGGAAAAGTTCAGATCTGGAGTTTTGCTTATGTCTCATAACCGCTGACGAGACCCTGTTTTCAGTCAAGCCTGTGTGATTCCAGCTGCAGTCAGCCACAGACCTTTTATTGTTTCATTTTTTGTTGTGCAAGTGGAGGAATCAAGGTAAGAAAGGAATCCATTATTTTATGATATAATAAATATGAGATCAAAACACGGGTTTATAATGACTTTCATTGGGTTGATTTTTTTTTCCCTGAAGCAACTCTAAAGGGTAGTAAAACGACTGGGAGTTCACCAGAGCACTTGAAATTTTTAAAGATTTTTAGGATCTGTCAGGAAAGATTGTGTTAATTGACAACAGCAAAAAAAAGGAACAACAAAAACACAAACAAAAATGATCTACCTCTAAAAGACCTCTTGAGGGTTAAAGGTGCAATCTATCAACTCATAGCAACTTATTTTTAAAATGTACCAAAAAAAAAAAAAAAAGAGAGGAAAGTTCTCTCCTGATGTCATCGCTTAAAGACTTACTCTTTCACTTTCTTGTCAGACGGGTCCGAGCCCAGGTCGAAGACGCCACTGGGAAGATGCTGGATGAGTCCGATGCGCTGAGCGATGCGGATCTGCTCCTCCTCGGTCAGCTGACTGGCCAGGCGGCTCTCGCCTGGGGTGGGGTGGAAGACTGGCACGGGTTGGGTGTGATCCTGGAAAAGCAGCATTACAAAACAATCTGCGTCATCTCCAACAGTGGAGCCTGGATATACTAAAATTATTCAAATCGAATCAAACATTTGGCATTTAAACCTCTATGATTTTTAAAGATTTTTTCTCACTGGTTTCTATATTTTGCTTTCTAGAGCCACATCTGTGCCAGGTTGTTTCCACGACCTTGTCACAACAATCATGGTTGGGGCCACAACCTCACTCTGGAGGTTTTGTGAATGCTCAAAACTATTATGGACCAGGAGCCCACTGGGTTCTTAATACCCTCCTGAAGATCCTGCCAAGACCCTACGCAGCCTATCCATGTTATAGCTGATTCTTTTTACGTCGTAGCAGTCTTTATCTAGTGTGAATTGGGCTTAAGTTTGAAATTAAAACCAACACTTCCAACAAGTTGGAGAGGAGACACCATGGATGTAGAGCAGCAGCAAAGGGAAAGGATGGAGGATGTTAGATTTACTACAAGAATATTAAAAGAATAATCTACACACAATTCTATTAAATCTGTAATTGTGTATGAATTTCAGAAACTACTCCGAACTACTTGCTCTGCAGGAACTAAAAACACGTCAAACGTTTCCAAGGCAGCGACACAAGAGTTCCTGTTACAGAACGAGGAGACGCGAGCCAGAGATAATTTGATATCAGCCGTAACGCGGGGACTCAAACTAACCTGCAGTTTTACACATGAGTGGGCATTTTTCTCCTCTTTATGAGAAGTTTTATATTTGCCTTTTTTTATTGCCTAACACTTTAAAGAGAGCAAAAAGTGCTGGTAGGTTGTCGTAGTTCTTACATTTGACTAAGCAACATAACTCTATATATGTTTTTTTTCATATTAAATGGCTTATTTATAAACCTTTATGAATTGTGGTACCTTTATGTTAAAGTAATTATTGTGGCTAAAGGCAAGTTTGTTTTTTTTTAATGGAGGTAGAAATAGAAAAAATGACCCAAGTAAAAAAAGGCTCCTGGACTAGAAAATATCACAAAAAAAAAAATCTACTATTATCTAACTTGAAATAATAGTTATTATAGTTTATTAGCTGCATACCTATGAGTCTTCAGGATCACATAGCCACAGTAAAGTCACTGATAATGACAATTTTTGGGACTTTTAGAGATTTTCTGATGAACTTTTGTGTAGATTGTAATGCTGTTATGGTCTTGGACAGGATGCCCTTATAATAAAAAGACTTTAAAGTCTTAAAGAAGCCTTTTCCTGGGTAAACAGTCCCCACACCACCTCCACCATTGTTCCCCTTGATAACTATATGGTTGTTCAAACTTGCCAATTAAAGGAAACAACTCCAGGAAGTTATCCTGAGGCTACAGATGAGTTATTTACTGAAAAGTGGATAATTAATCTTTACAATTTGTTCAGTAATCTATAGTTGTGTGGCGGTTAACTCCACATGATAATAATAAAAACATTAAACCCTAACGCTGATTGGTGCAGCTCTTAAAGCCAGGAGGTGCCGCGAGTCTCCGGGCTGGGTTAAAGCCGAGACCCCGGCTGCTCACCTGGTAGGGCGGCGGCGGCTCTCCGGGCAGGCTGCCCCCCTCGGAGTCGTTCAGCAGCGAAAGGTCATCCGCACTTTGCGAAAACAGGCAGTTCCCCATGGACCTGAGAGCACCATGAGAAAGTGTTAACTTCCCTCGGTGGACAGGAGCGAAAGAAACGGAGCCTCTGCGAGAGAGGGGGGGACGGCTTTAGCTTAGCTCCGCGGCGTTAGCTGCCTCTCCGGAGGGAAATGAAGCCGCGGGAGAGTTGGGTTCAGTCCTACCAGCGCAGCAGGAGGACTACGGCAGAAACTCTAACGGCAGCAGCTGACACTAATGGTGACTGTAATTGCACGGTGACGTCTGCGCGTCCAGCTGCATGTTGTGTTTACAAAAACACTAACCGGAAGTGTCGTTGATCGGCAGCGTGCGAGCGAACATTCGGTTTCCGGTTTAGGCTCGCATTCAAAATAAAAGCGGGTTTGAAGCAGGAATAAAAAGTCAGATCTAACGTAGGGTTTAGAGACCTGTTGTCAATGCAGTGGCCCCTAAAAGCCTGTAGAAATGAACAAACAAGTAATGTTGTTTTATACTCATTTAAATTCTATATTTTTTAACACAAAATGTGACAATAATTGGATCAGAAATAGGACTGTTTATACAAATTACAAATTAGGTCAGTATTCCACAATTATTACAGTGTTACTTTGTATTTTTTTTTTGTTTTTTGCCTGCATTTATTATTATTATTATTATTATTATTATTATTATTAGGCTCCATTTATAGTTTCCTATTAAAGTTTGTGTTACTATTGTTATTATTTTCAATTTATTAACTCATTTTAGTAACAAAAAACAAAAACATTGCTGTATATTTAAATGTTTTTATTTTTATTCTTTATTGACGTGGTAGTAGCTGAGAGTCTTTATTCTGAAAAGTAAGACCGGAACTTGTGATACACACGTTTAACAAACGCCGGAAGCACGGAAGAAAGTTTTTTCCTCTCACTCTCTCCTTTCTTCCCAGTTTGTGTTTCCTGAAGACCTAAAAATGGTGAGTAGATGAACACGAGATATCGCATGACGCAGTTTCTTAAACAACACTTTTTAAATTTAAATGACTACGTTTAGCCTTCGTCATTTCCATCCGAGTAATTTGCGGGGGGATTTCTGTATCTGTATCTACTGGAGCGAAACGAGTCTCCGTTATCCACAAAAAAGTGTGCCAAACGCCGTCTTAAATCACGAATAAGCTCATTTCTAGAGTGTGTCATGTAATTTGCGTTTGTCGTTTCGTCTCAGCTCCATTTTATCCTGTAGTAAAATAGACCATGTGTCCAAATGGACCTGCTGTGTAACACAACAAAAGATGTACAGATGAAGTTTTTAGCATTAAAGCGCCTGCATTTATTTAAAAACTTTGCCATTTAGGGACTCTTTAACATATAGATTGGAATATTAAGATGCTTTATTGATTCCCTGAGGGGAAATTGGTTTGTCACCGCAGCAGACATGTTTAAAATTAAAAGCATTAAAAACAAAACTCATTAAAACAAACAGTAACCTATGAGTACAAACTAAGACAGAGTTAGTGCAATGATGGCAGGGTACACTTACTTAATTTACTTATTTACTGTAGCACTGTAAATATGTCATATTCATTATCTGTATATGTCTATAATATATCTGAGGCTTTCTTTCATCTAAATAAAGCTGACCTAAGTTTCTCTGATATGACCACAGATAAGATCATTGCTGAAGGCCACAATAAAATGTTCACGCAGAGTTTGTTTTCACCAAAATTGATCTTGATAGAAAGAAGTCACGACCCCAGTTCCAAAGATTTGTGTAAAAAGTAAATTAAAAACAGAATGCAAATCTGCAAATCTAATAAACCCATATTTTATTCATATTAAACATAAAATGTTTAGACTAAGAAACTGTACCACTTTATGGAGGGAAACAACACAGGCAATTTTGAATTTATTATTTAAATGTTTTTTGAAGTTATGGGATATTCACAGTCTTCCCAATTTGAGGAACTTTTTCTGGAAATTATCCAATAATTTTTTTCCACAGTTTGTCACAGACTGGTGAACCTCTGCCCACCTTTTCTTTTGAGAGATCCAGCCTCTCTAAAATGCTCTTTTTATACCCTGTCCTCTTTCTGACCTGTTGCTAATTAAATTGGAACACACCTTCTGTTTGAGCACTTGTGGTCCTGACCGGTTAAAGGGCCTGATGTTGTTCATAATATGAACGGACGACGATGTTCCAGATTTACAGGACGAATAATTAGTGAGCTGTCAGACAGTGTCTTGTAGAACAATTCAAATTAGGCTTTTTCTAAATTACAGTTTGCGCTCCTTTAGGCAAGTGTTCATCCACCACCTCCTGGCCCGCCGCCTCCACCTCCACCCTGTAAGAAACAGCCCACGTCAGCTTACACTCCACCAACTCCCCAACATGCTGCAATACCAATTCCCCATGATGTACGGTATCCAATCCCAGAGACGGGTGGACAGTCAGGTAGGCTCCTCCTCTTCAGTGTGAACATTAACCCGAGACCCTTAAAAGAAGTCATGGTGAAATCTCTATATCCAAGCTGGGGGTGCTATATCTGAAGAACAAGGGGACGCTCAGTCTGAGGATGACCAGACATGCCATCCAGTTCAGGAAACAAACCCTGCGCCTCAGACCTACGGGAACCCATAGGTGCATTATCTTTGTTATGATGATGTTCTTATTTTTCTTACCAAATGAAATGCTCTTGTCTGAGAGAAAAGTGTCACCAGGCGTATCGTTTTCTCACCCCCCCAGGCCTCCGAAGCTGCAGATGTTGAGCAGGATGGAGTGGACCGTCAGGTGAACGAAGCTGAAGACTGACTGCTGGGCTGGGAAGCATCTAAATGAAGACTCCGGCATCGTCCATAAGACGTCAAGAAGTCGGTGCGCGGTCACGTGGTTGCGAGCCGTTCGTTTTCACACACACCTTTCATCGTCCATGAGACGCAATTTTCCTCACACGACCGTGTGACTGAGAGCCGACTTCGTGACTTCTCATGGAGGAAGCAAATGCCTGTACTCTGAGCCAGTGTTAACCTAATTTTTAGTATTATAATGCTATTCTTTCAGGTAAAACAACTCTTTCTTGATGTGTTTGCAAGACTACAGGGTTGCAGTAAAACAGCAGTTTGCCAATACTTATTGTAGAGGCCAGTAGCTTTAAAGTTTCAGCTGGGGGGGTTGCCACAGCAGATCATCTGCTTTCGTCTCACACTGTCGCACCAACCTTCTGCATATCCTTCCCAGCTTTCATCCCACTTCTCTCCAGGGGCCAGGGAAATTTGAAATCTCAACTTCTGGTTAGATGAAAACCAAAGAACCACAAAATGTAAAAATCGTTTCATGTTTTGTTCTTGAGTCAGAAGAGCTTCAGCCTTAAATTAACAATGATTGTGTCATGACTCAAAGGTGGATTGGAGGTAATTTGTTGAGCTGATTCTGTTGTAAATTGGACCGGCTGTCTGAACTTAGATGCTTTAAGATCTTAGTGGTCCCAAAGAAAGTGTTACGGTTAGATTATATCTTTTTTTCTGTTGGTAGTTACATCAGATGTTCTTAATGCTTGATATCAAAGGTGCCCATTGTAAACGATGAAATCGGGCCTAAAAAGGTCACCCCAAACTATGTCAGATGGTTCAGTTTGAAAGCGTTTACTCTAGTATTTTTTTTAGATTCAATTCTGAAATGCAGGTGTGCACTCAATGTAAACAAAGCACTTTTATCTGCACACTATACTCAACAAATCTGAACGTAAATACGTACCAGCACATCAGATTCGTTGGATTCCTCCATTCCAAACAGCTCCTCCGTTGTTGACTTCTTTTCGGTCACTTCGGCTAAACAAACACACGTGGCAGCTGGCAGCCGCTCGCAAATTTTGTGTACAAGTTTTTTTTTTTAATTGAAAGACACATTAACCATCGATGTGAAGTGAAATTTATTTATATAGCACTTTTCAGCAGCAAGACGATCCAAAGTTCTTAGAAAAATCATAGTGTGTTATGAATTTTATTTGTTTATCGTTTTTTTAATGCAGGGAGCAGCTTTAATGCAGCACCTCCTGGTGTATAACACACACACACACACACACACAAAAGAACCAAACCCAGTCCAGGTTTAACGAACAGAGGGGAACTGCAAACAGGTACTCAGCTACAGAACATATGGTGCTTGCAGCTGAGACACGCTTTGGAAGCCTTTCATACACGGAGCCAACAGTTGGCCTTCGAGAACATCTGGAGCGCGTGCGTTCAGCCTGTACCACGCCGCCCGCTCTGATGTTTAGATTTTACCGTGACGAAGTGCCTTCCAGGCCGTCGGTCTGAGGGCTGGTTCTGATCGGCTGCTCGGTGTTACAAATTATTGCACAACGGGTGGGGGGTGGGGGGCAGCAGAGCTGTTTGGAATCGAACACTACAGTAACACGATAGACCCAACTACCCGTTTATCGTCTCCGTTAAACACTTCACAAGAAACCAAACGTGGAATATGAGAAGCATAAACGTGCCTTTGCTTTTAATGTTTAGATAGTTTTGTTTTTTTTTCCTTTGAAACGTGCTTAATGTCTGCACTTATTATTTTTGATTATTTTCATGCTGTTTTTGTAAATAAAGTCAAAACTGTATGGGCTCACATTGCTTTGGTTTACTGTTTTAATACCTTACGTGTGCACGTGATTGCTTTAAAACAGCGGTCCCCAACCTTTTTAGCTCCACAGACCAGTTTATTATCAGA
Source organism: Kryptolebias marmoratus (assembly GCF_001649575.2). Taxonomy (NCBI): domain Eukaryota; kingdom Metazoa; phylum Chordata; class Actinopteri; order Cyprinodontiformes; family Rivulidae; genus Kryptolebias; species Kryptolebias marmoratus. Next base: position 5,799,138 of record NC_051432.1, read on the forward strand.
CACTATTTTCACGGACGAGCCTTTAAAGGTGTGGTGGGGGTATTTTTTAAAACATAATAAACGTAAATCCAACGTGTACTCGCAGCTTTGTTAGCTGCGTTATCAACATGAATAACGCCCTCTCCTCCCCCTAATGTTCTCTGATCAATATGGCGATGTTTAAACTTTAAAATAAGAGACACCACAAATATAAAGTGCACAAAGAATACAACTCACCATAAAACTGAATCAGTGGGAGCCCTGAGCCTGTTTCTCAGTAACAAGATGGTCCCATCTAGGGCTTCCAGAGACATTTGTTTTTTACTCATTTTGCTGCTTGTGGGTTTGTTTTTAGCAGTAATGGATCACATGACCTAGATGAGCGTTCTGACGCGCATCAAGAGTGAGTCATAGACGGACGTAGTGGAGAGAATCCAGTCATTTTTCAAAATAAATGTCATTCAGACTCTGAAAATAAAAAAGAAATAAAACGGAAATACTGTAAGTTAATTATTCTTTCTCTGCGGCCCGGTACCAAATGACCCATGGACCGGTACCGGTCCAAGGCCCGGGGGTTGGGGACCTCTGCTTGAAAAGATGCTTGAAGCTGTTAGGTTGTGCATGTGGTGAAAGCAACACAATAACATTGGCAAATAAAGAAATAAACTCAGAGGAGAAGTCAAACAAGGCTAAAGAGGATCAGGAGTATTTCTCTTCTCAGCGGTAGAACCTTCTCAAGCCTGTTACCTGCAGATCTTTGTCTTAGTAAAGGAGGAAGCTTATTTTATCTGTACCTGCTTAATAATATTTGACTGAATTACTGTTTTGTTTCCTGGATGTCTTACACAGAGCATGTTTTATTTATCTGCTAAGATATAATACAGACAGGAGTTCAACAAGCTGACTGATTTTTAGTAACCCAGTCACAGCATTAAAAAGACTAGAAGGCTGGAAATGGCATTTGAACTTTAATATTCATTTCTATTCCCTCCAGGGTCCCTCACATGCTTTATTTTGAAATTCTGTTCTTAGTCAGACTCAAATGTTCAAACATTTCTGTCAGAGTTTTTGACCATTATTGATGTATATTTTTTGTGAACGCACATTGGTAGTTTTTACTCGCTCCTCCTCTCCGGGACACACCTTGGACAGGTCGCAAGTCCATCACAGGGACATGTGGAGACAAATGAGACAAACCCCCATTCACTCTCTCACTCACACCTAGGGACACTTTAGTTACCAGTGAACCTAGCATGTTTTTGGTCTGTGGGAGAAAAGCCACACACGCACAGGGAGAACATGTAAACTCCACCCAGAAAGGCCGGGCGGTGAACCTGCGGCCGCCTTCTTCCTGTGAGGCGCCCACTCTAACCACTGCGCCGCTCCATTTATTACATGCATGTTTCAAATATATAACTAGTTTTTCTCCGTCTCTGTGTGAGGCATTCTCTGCCTCACGTGGAGGAGTTCAGGTATCTGGGAGTCCTGTTCACGAGTGGTGGTAGGATGGAGCAGGAGATGGGTCGATGGATTGGTGCCTTGTCTATAGTAACGAGGGCGTTGCTTCGATCAGTCGTGGTGAAGTAAGTTGAGTCAAAAGGCAAAACTCTGGATTTCCCGGGCCCTCTATGTTTGGATCATGACTGAAAGAACAAGATACAAGTGGCTGAAATGAGCTTCCTCCGTACAGAGGCTGGGCTCTGCCTTCGAGGTAAGATGAGGAGCTCCATCATCCGGAGGGAGTTTAAAGTAGAGCTGCTGCTCCTTCACATCGAAAGGAGTCAGCTGAGGTGGTTCATCACCTGATTAAGATGCCTCCTGGACGCCTCCCTTTGGAGTTCCCACTGAGAAGAGACCTCAGGGCAGACCCAGAACTCTCTGGAGGGATCATGTATCCTCTCTGGCCTGGGAACGCCTTGGGATCCACCAGGAGCAGCTGGAGAGTGTCGCTAAGGAAAGGGATGTCTGGGTTTCTTTCCCGGACCTGTTACCTCTGCAACCCGACCACAGATAAGTGGCAGAAGACGGATGGATCATTAAGTCACAATCAAAGGTACGGATGGCTAAAATGTGAAACTCAAGGCTTGATTTGGTAGAGAGACCAAAAGTGGACCTCATACTGACTACACCCAATCAATACAATCAATGGGAAACATATTTTTAGAGAATAGGATTTTTCTTTTGAAATGCCATAAAAGTGTTTCTCAAACGTTTTATAAGAAGCAGCTCCAAAGTGTTGGTCATCGGACGGGGGGTGCCATCAAGGTGCGAACAAACCGTCCTAACCCTGGGTGATGGGTGTGGTGGGTCCAGGCATTCATTGATAAATACAGAACCACAGACTGCACAACACCGTCTTGGCTCTTCTCTCCCGCCGCAACAACTAAATACAGCTTTATGACTCGCATCAAATCTCCATGTTGTTTAGCACATTTGCTGGTTAGCGGGGCCTGTAGTGACGCCACTGCTGCAGACTCATCAGTTAACCACCGTCCACCACGGTTTCCACAGAGGTTATCTAAAAAGTCAGTGTTCATGACATTGTTTTGTCTCCCCCGCCACCACATGTATTTATTTTTGCATTGTAACTACTTCTGTTTCAGCCGTTCATATATCAAAATGTTCAGCTCATTCAGAACACGGGTGCTACATTTTTTGTGGTGTTGTTGTTTTTTGAAACTTTTATATTTTTTAAGATATTTGACTTTTTTTAAACATGATTTCCCCATAAAAATACATTGAAATCTCTTCAATTCCTAAACAAACGTGGTTCTCTTTAAAATCTGCTTCAGCGTACTGCCTGGTTTTGCTTTCCTATACGTTTAGGCTTTAGCTGCCATTCTGGTGCTTTTAGCTTTTAACTATCTTTTTGCAGTGTTAATTTCAAGCTATCATCTAGCTACTTCTACTTTTTAGTCAGCCTTTTGCTACTTTGAGCTTTAGCTAACATTTAGCTACTCTGAGGTTTTAGCTACTGTACTAAGTTTTTTGCTACTTGAAGCTGTTTTGTGTTTAAGCTTGCCTTTTTCTTCTAGTTTTAGCTTCTAGCTACTGCTTTGCTACTTTTAGCTTTTATTTAGCATTTTGCAACCTTTAGCTTTTAGCTCCCCTTCTACTTCTTCTAGCTTGAAGTCAAACCTCAGCGGTCCTTCATCTTTCGGCGTTCCCACCGTATCTTCCCAGAAAATGAAATGTCTCCAGTTACCTTCGGCTCACCGTTCAGATGATGGTTCATCAGCTCATTTCACCTGGAAACAGTTTCAGAACCATGGCCAGAGAATAAAAAAGTCTTGTTATTTGTCCTAAAGTAAGATTAAGTGTTAAAGAGAAGTCAATCAGTTTCCCGACAGCTTTTTGCCATATTAAAAACCATCTTCTGCTTTAGCTGCCACGTGCTTACTCCCACAGAATCACTTGTTTGACCCAGTTAAAGCCAGTGTGTTGGCGACACATAGTAAGATTTCTGATGTCACGTGAGGCTGCGCTCCGGCCCTCTGCAACGAGCAAAGCCTAGGATCTATACGAGTCGACGCTTCCTTTGTTCTGCTTCTGGCTTCATCCATAAGTTGTTGTAGACAGAAGTCCCATCCCTGGTCCTTGCACTAATTGTCTGCCTCATTAGAATAAATAGTTAAACTCTAGTTCTTTTGTAGCGTCATCCTTTAAGGGATAAATTGTCTGAGTTGTCCCTCCCCTGGGATAAAAGGACCGGAAGTAAAAGCTGGAAACAAATGTGTTTTTTTTTTTTGTTTGTTTTTTTTTTCATATTTATCCCTGACCTGGAAAGCATGTCTAAAGACTGCTCGTCGTGTGATTATCCCACATCTCCCTAAGCATCAGTAAAAGAAGAAGAAAGAGCCGACACAGCGGGGCAGTACAGTCAAGAACATCCTTTTTATTTAATCAGGTGCTGCTCTTCTCAAACTGTGTTTTTGTTCTTATGGAAAAGAAACTGTAATTAACACATGCATTTCACCAGGAGCTCTGGGGGTGTTCAGCTTGAACAGAGGCGCAGAAGAGCCGGGAGTCATGGGTGGGGGTGAGGTTGGGGGTTGGTGGTGGTGGTGG
>NC_051432.1:5804800-5814730 GCF_001649575.2 Kryptolebias marmoratus
CAGAAACGTCCCAACTTGGCTTCAACGTTCAGGTGTCTCACTCCAGCTCTGGATTTCTCATGAAAATGAGGGGAAAAAAAAGGGGTGGGGGTGGGGGGGGGGCAGGTAATAAATGGTGTCTGGATGTGAAGCAACTCCCAGGAGGCAGGGAGAAACTCGCCACGCGTTCACGCCAATGTGTATCCCAAAGTAAAACAAAACAAACCGGGAGGGTTGATTTAGCTTTGCTGGTGTGTTTCAGGCAGTGAAAGGCTAAAGATTGAAGATTCGTTTTATTTTTTTTCTCTCTAAAGGTTGAACTAAAATGCCTTTTGTGCCACAACCTTAAGGAACAGGAACCTCTCCCCGTCACTAGATACAAAGAGAAGAATACAAAGAGAGGAATAATGCTGCTTCCTAAATGGTCTGTTACGTTTTGTTCATTCGTTTCTTTATAATAGTTCTGAGTGTACTTTATAGTGTTAAAGCACCTGGTTTCATCTGATGATAGATTTGTTTTTGTGAAGCTGTGTAGATTATTACTTTTTTTTTTATTCCTTCAGCCCTCCCACATTTTTTATAAACAAATGATTACACGTTAAACATTTAAAAAAAAAAGAAAAAAAAGAAGAAGAGACAAAAGGAAGTAAAAACAAATACCCCCAACTTACAAAGACTAGGATTTTTTTTTTCTTTTTTTTTTTCTTTTTCATGGCCCTCTAGTTTAGAGTCCCGGAGCGTACGGACTTGAAACAAATACAATTTTTTTTTTTTCTCTTTTCTCTTAGCTTTCTTAAAAATCTCTAACAGACAAACACAATGATCTACCCAATGCATTGCACGTGGCTCAATCGACACATAGTTTTCAATAATAATACTTTCCATCAAAAGACAAACACTTCTCTTCAAACCTACTGTCGATTAGTTTTACTTTTCTTTTTTTCTTTTTCTTTTTTTTGACATGATCGCCTAGGTATTACGTATAATCCTGCAGATGGTGCGTGTCGTCTGATTCGTAACAGTAATGTGACGTTACTGAAACGGGTTGTGAGTGTGTGTGTAGGGGGTGGGGGGGTGGGTGAGAGTTCAGAAAATAACTAGACTGCCAACGAGCTGGGGTAGTAAAAGTTAAAAAGGAGCATATATATCATAAATATATATCTTTCTCTGTCTTTACAAAACAAACAACAACAAAAAAGAAGGTGGTAGTCCTCTATAAAGATCTGTCCTGGGCCAATGGTTTCCGCATGCACCGACACCAAACACCCCCTTGTAGCTTTAGCTTATACGCGGGAAAGAAAACCTGACGTTTCCTCCTAATTGCATGAAGGGAAATACGGCAACACACGAGGGTCACTCGGATAGGAAAAAGAAAACGAGCGGAGAGGGAGATTCATTTCTAGTTTAAGTCAAAGTGTCGACGGTAAGATTCGAACTGTTGAGGAAAAAAGTCGAAATAATTCAAGAATTAAGTCAAAATGGTGGAAATAAAACTGTTAGTTTGAGACTTTGTACTACGGAGTAGGTTGTAATAATAACATTGTTTTGGCACGTACGCTGTAATTTCCACCTGGAGTTGTACACAACCCGGAAATAAATTCCCTAAATTTGTACCGGTTTAGGCTGCAGTACGAGTTTTACCGGCGAGCAATAAGAAATGAGCCATTTTTTTATGATCTGAGAAGATTTTGAAGTCAACACCATTGATATAAAGAGCCGTCGAAGCGTCTCTTTCAACGTCCAGTGTCCAAATTTGAAGCCAAAAGCATTTTTTTGTTTTTTTTTCCCTACCATCTTGAGTCACCGCACTTGAAACTGAGCAACAAGGTAAGAACTACATCAATTAACAGAAATCAACACTTGGGAAAAATTATCTAAATGTTTTTGGGTTTTTTTTTAATTTTTTTTATCAAATCACTAAAATGTCCCATTCGTTTACATGGGGGGGTGGGGGTGGGACTTAAAAACTGGACTGGAGCCAGCCTAGTTTGAGGCGCTCATCCTTGTGGCTTCAGCTTCCAGCTTCCGGCCCTGTGTCTAGTTTTAATATATCTAACACTCAGTGTACATGTTTGAGACTCTTATTGTGAAGGCTTGAAGGAAGTTCTGGGAGTTTCGATCCTGCGGCAGCAACAAATCACATTTCTGACTGGTTCTAGAAAAGGTTTTGTGTTACTAGTTAGTAGTACGCCTCATAATAATAAAAAAGGGACAAATAATTTGGTTTGGGGACACAAAGGGGTTCATTTTGTTAGGCTTAGTCTCAGAACGCTATCTGAACTTTATTGTCGATATTTTGACTTTAATCTTGAACCTCTAAGACAAACGCACGACCTTCCTGCTCACTTTTATTTTCCTCATCGGAGTGACTCAAGCACGCAGTCGTAGAATACAGAGGCACTTCCATATATTGTTATAGTCTTGATGTACATAAAACTAATGCACCGAGAGGGGGCTGAGAGGGGAATCTCAGCCCGGTTTCACCATCCCTGCAAAACAGAACCAGCAGCCAGGCAGTCCAGTTATTTTGTGAGGTCAGCTTTTTGTTGAATTGTGTCATGGTGAAAAAAAACCCCAAAACAAATAAAACAAAACAAAAAAAATCAATTGTTTTGTATGTGAACATTTACATAAAAATATATTTCAAATTAAAAAGACAACTCTTAAATGAATGAAAAACCATTAACAAAGGCGGATTGGAGAACCAAATATAAAGGCTTCCCTAATTTATTCTGTATCAGGTTGTGTTAGTGTGATTTTATTCATTTATGTGTGTGTGTGTGTTCCTCTGGATCTTTGTGCGGTTTGACTACGGGACACAGCGGGAAGCAATGCAAGGGACGTGTGTGACGAGCTGTTGTTACTGTGCTGTCCGTTTGGGAGAAATTTGAGAAACTGCTGTTACCGTGCAACTGAACTATGAGCGGCGAACCTAATGAACGACTGTGAACAACAGAAAACGATGTTATGAAATGCAAGAGAAGTTTAAAACAATCCAGGTAATGCAAACCCAAAACCAAGTCTGAAAAAAAAACAAAAAAAAAACCAAGAAGCAATCTCAAGAAACAAAATTAAAGCTAAAAATATGAAGCTGATGCTGTGTGTGCGTTATTCGTGGATGTGTGGGACTGTTCTAGAGTGGATGGTCTGCAAAATGTGTGTGTGTGTGTGTGTTGAGCGCTGCTTATTTCCCGGCCAAAACCTGAAAGTTACCGCAGCGACGTCGCAGCAGGGGGCGGCCGACCTCGCCTCGCTTCTCCGTTCGCTCGTCTGACCACTGATGTGCAACGCTTTTCATCCCTTGTTTCGAAATTAATAGTGCATAGGTGAGGGGACGAATGGGGCACATGCAGAGTTAGTGTTATGACTGGCTGTCGCGTGTTCGCTCTCTCTCTCTCGCACTCGCCTCATGGCTATTGCTTCTCCCACGAGCCGGAGGACACCCTGGTACTTCGACAGGTAAACAAAGGACTAGACACTTAGTGCATATACGTCACACCATCGGATGGTGTCACCACGATTGGCCAATTGGAAATGAAAGAGGCTCGGGAGGACGCGGACGCGCAGCTGCGGTCATGGTTTTGACCCGGAGCGGCGCTGAGCTCCAGGTGGGATGGGACGAGCGGGGGCGTCGGGTGGTCGTGGAGGAAGGATGTGCAGGACTGTACGCCGAGATGAATGCGAGCAAGCTTTTCAGTCTGCACATCTGGCTCCGCCGTTCACCTCGACTTGTTTTTTTTTTTTTTGTTGTTGTTTGTTTGGATCTCCCAGCCAATGCATGGAGTTTCATTGTGGAGACAACAAAATAATAAAAAAAAAAAAGAAATTATATATATTTATATATATGTATATGTGTATATAAAAGAAAGAAAAACAAATGCTTAATTGGTCATTTGTCAGGTTTCTACATCGCGTTTTCTTTCTGACATTTTCAAAGTGTTTGTGAGACAGTTCGTCATCATCCTCCTCTTCCTCCTCCCTGCATTCTGAGTCTGTCCTCTCAATCTCACTGAAGCCTCCTGCGTGAGGTGGGCGGGCGTGGGGGGTTTTTGGGTTCTGTAGTAGTACTTTCAATAGTGTTTGGCGAGAAGGACCTTTTAGTGTCAGCAGTTTGTTCTTTGTCAGCGGTGACGTGTTTGTTTATTTCTTTTTCAAAATTTCCAATTTTCATGACACACATTGAGCTGTTGATTCAGAGAGGCCTTGTCAGAGGAACCAGGACTGTGAAGGAGAAAAAACAAAACAAAACAGACAATGCGTTTTTATTAGCAGATCAGTATATCTAGGCCGAAACTAAGTGAGCTCAACTCAGTATTTTCTTGCAGCGTGCAAAGAATAATACAGAAAAGCATGACAGAGTATGAAAAGTTATGAACACACAACAGCATCTTGCATGTGCACACAAGATTTAAACATGCCGTAAATCAAATAAGTAAATCTGTCTACATAGCCTCAGATTAACAGTACATTTAGTGCATCTCACCAAAAGATAACACACCCACACAAAAAATGTGAGCAACTGGAAACCCCAAATTAAAAAAACACACCTCAGCTGTACAAAAAGATGTGTGCTTTTAATTTTTTTTTATTTCTATACGAGTGTTTTTTTACTACACTGTCTCCTTATGAGTTGTATAAATGTTGTGTAAAAGGTGCTTCAAAATATATTTAAATTTCAACATTTTCTGATATTTTTCTGCAGGTTTATAGTTTGATTTCAAATCTGCAGCCAAATGAATTAAAGTATATTGTGTTTTTTTTTTAAGTGAGAAGAAAAACCAATTAGGAACTACAAATGTGAATTACGTGTTGTTGGCCACTAGAGGGCCCCCCCTGCTACTCATTTAACATGTAGTTTGTTGCTGAGCTCAGCTGTCTTATACAGTCAAAAAAAAAAAAAGTTACGAGTTCAGCCTCGCTGCTTGCCTTTAAAACTTAACGGTAACTCATCTCGAAACAAATAAAAACAGCAGTGTTTTTTACAGAGTTGGCATTTCTCGTGTTACTCTTCGTGGCTTTCCATGTGGGCAGCGCAGGACCGCGGCGGCTCTGTCGTTTGCTGCTGCTTTGCATGTAAAGCGATCCTCCTGACATGTCTGTGCTCCGTGAGCCAGCGCGGTCTCAGACTACAATGTAAAGCCACAGAGAGCAGCTACTCCGCGGATCAGGTTTCTCGGTTTGATAAGAGGGTAGGAGTGCAGGCTTTGACACGGCCTGAACAGTTCTGGCTGCCTCTGACATTCCACGGGCTTTAGTGTCGAGAGGAGCAGCTACTCACAAACACCTTCGCTGCAGACTCTCTGCTCTTTGCCCCTTCATTCCAACAACCCCCTTGAACTTTTTTTGTCCTAACTTCTCAGCTTTTACCTTTTTTTTGTTTCAGTGCTTGTAGATAATATCACCTCCTTCAGCCGGCTCCAACTTCCCTGACACCCCTTCTGTTTTCCTCTTTCTCTTACCCCAGCTCTCCCAGTGTAATCCTTGGCACTGGACATAGACCCCCCCCATAACACACACACACACACACACTCTTACCTCCCTTCAAGTTCAAGTTCAACTGCCTATGACATCATGTCTGGTTGCTGCTGGCAACCAGACAGCGGGGACGTGACTGTGGAGTGCAGCGAGCTTCAACTAACTCCATTTCTTTCTGTTCTCCAGTTTTTTGGGTTTCTTTTACTTCCTTTATGCGCGCTCAACTTTTTTCCCCCACTCGCTTCCTGCATAGCAAAGGCCTCACCACCAGAGAGCTGCTCAGACCAGCTTTTCCCTGTGAGGAGGGCTCTTTCTCTCTGTCTTGGCTAGTTGGCTAGCGGGCTGTAAGACGGGCTGGCAGGGCCACGGTCTGAACCTTGCCATATGCCAGAGAACAGCAGGACAGGCAGACACTTCTGCGACTCGCTCTGGCTCAGGCTGTCGCTGACCTACTAGGCTCAGCTAACAGAGAGCTGATGCTGCTAAAGTGCACATTTTTTTATTAATTTAGTTAACCAACAGCAGGACGCACGTAATAAGCATTCTGAGCAGGTGTAAGCTGCTGTAAAAGCCCCTTTTGTTTGGAGGACGGGAGAACGCGGGGGCAAGAGTTTTGGCTCGGAGTTGAAGTGTATGTGCATATACGCTGACACACATTTGGACCGTGTTTAAATGTCCCCTCGGTGCCAGGGCTGCATCTGTGGGAGAGCGGTGCAGGTGGAGAGCTCGGGGAGCAGCAGGAGGAGAGAGGGGAACGCAAGGCCGCCGATGAACCGGAGGGGAGGAGGGGCCGCTCGGCAGAGCTGTGCCGATGAGGAATGCAGATCGTTTCCATGTGTGGGGAGGGCAGGAGAGCGGAGTTGGCTGCAGGCAGGTGCGGTTAGCCCCTAATGAGAAAAGTTGTGTTGGTGATGGAGGAGGCCCAAGACGCTGCAGCCTCGTGGCAGAGCACACTGAAACCACAATGTAGTGCAGCACCGGCCTCACACGCTGCACTAATACACACTGTGGGGCCTCGTGGAGATAAATCAGCACGGCTGGAGCTGAAACTAACTGGCACTGATTATATTCACTGTGGGGAATCTACTGTGGTATATGCACTGTAAACCAATACTGAAACCAAAGGCCTTGATACATAGACAGCACTCTGCTTCAGGGCAGCTGAGAAAGTTTAAATCATTTTAAAATGGGATTAAATCTCTTTTTCAGCATAAAGAAACCCATCAAGAAAGCTCAGCGGTCTTGCACAGCTGATAAAAAAAGCACAAGTTGGAAAAAGGTCATAACTTGATGTCCAAAATGCAAAATTGCCAAAGCCCAAATTTCAGCAAACCAAATGCAAGGAACAGTTATACAAGTCTATAGAAAGGCTTCATACTGATCACTGGAGTAAAGGGTTAGTCAGAGCCATTGTCTGAGTACTGCCTCTGTATCACGGCCTTCACTCTGAACAACATGCTTCTTCATTCAAACCCAGACGCCTGGAAAGCTGCATCCACAAACAGCGATGTGCATAGTTGGGCTTGCAGAGGGTGACGAGCAAAAAGGGGGAGGAAAAAGACACAAAAACAGAAAAGGAGGAGGGATGGAGGGAGAGGTGGACATGTTGATGTTAAAGTGAATGAGGGAGGCTGGCAGGGTACCTGAGTCTGCTGGGGGATATTCAGAAAGTTGTCCCGTGTTCCGATGCCGACAAACCGGTTGGGAGCTGTGGAGCCTGGCGTGGAGTATGCTACAAACAGAGAGATACAAGTGTGTACATGCTTTTACACACACACACACACATACACACCCAGCCTGTAGTAGAGCTTGCTACCCTCTCTATCCTTTTCTTTATCATTTAATATATAATAATTAACCTGCAAAGGCTAAAACTATTTATTTCCGTCAAATGGGTTTGTTGGGAAGGAAAGAACGAGGAATTTTGATTCCTTATTGGACACAGTGGTGACTGATTCACACTGTTGTTGGGTCGGTTTCCGTTTTCTTTTAACCTACCATTAATTCATTAAAGAGACAGTTCAGACATTTTGAAGTGAGGATTCTGTGTAGAAGTTAAGGACGAATATACTGCATCTCACCTGCTGTCGACAGCTCTTTGAACAACCTCGGTTTGGGGAACTAAAGCTTAAATCTGACTGGACGGACGAGCTAATGGCTAGTCCGAGCGGGGCCAAGCCTAAACCTGAGCGGATGTACCTCCAGTGCTGTCTTAAAACAACACCAGTCCTCAAAATTTCACAACGGTTCTCCCAAAGGCTCCCATTTAAACTTTTCCACCACTGTCAGTTTCTCATTACAATTATTCTGGCAGACCCACGCTGCACTGGAAGTGTTACCTCTCGTTGCTGTCGACGCTATTTGCAAAGAAGCATACATTTTTGTTAATAATTGAGTGAAGAGAATTCGACGGCAGCGTTAATGCCTGTGAAATAATGTTTCCACAAACTGCTACAACAATTTTGAGATTGGGCTGCTCAGACTAGCCGTTGGGAATTAAATTCTCCAAACTGAGGTTGTTCGAAGAGGCATCCACAGCAGGTAAGATACTCACTTTACACAGAACACCACTTCAAGCTGGTCAAAGTATCCCTCTAAAAAAGGAGCACACAGTCTGTAAAAATCAGTGCTAACATGGAGATGATTTTGCGATCAGATGTGGCTGCGCTGTTTGTCACAGTCGCTCCTCAGCAGCCCCCGGCCTCGATATTTGACTTCTGCTTTTTTTAAAAAAACAAAACAAAAAAAAAACAACCCGTCAAGGATTTACCGTAGAGTAAACAAGGTGGCCGTGGGGGGTGGGGGGTGGGGGTGGAAGTTTGATCATTACCAGCCATTTACAGGTTGAGGGGGAGCCTTTTCTACACAGTGACGCCGCTCAGTGATGGCACAGGATCAAATTTAGGGCAGTTGTGCTCACAGGACTCCAACATGGTGACGGCTGAGCAGAACCTTCGCTGTGCTTGAACTGAGTGGGCCGAGGGGATGGGGGTGGTGGGGGGGGGGGGGGTGGTGGCAGGGGGTGACAGTGACAGGACTGGAAACTGATGCATAACTGTACCATATGCATCTATCTGTGTGTGTGTGTGTGTGTGTGTTCCATGACTTATTAAGATGTCTAATAAATTAAAAAAAAAAAAGAAATCACAGACAACATTAGAGTAAAAAAAAAGTACAGCGGTAACATTTGGATGAGAAAGGAAGACAAAGAAAAAAATTAAAATTAAAAATCCATATTTATTTATATAGATGTTGATATAAATAAATAAACGGGAGTGACATGTTAATCTGAGAGTGTAGACAGAAGGGAGAGGAGGGAAAGCTGAAAGGAAGGGGAGAGGAGAAAATGTTGGAAGGAAAAGGAGCCCCGGTCGCTCTTTCCAGTTGCCCCCTCTCGTTGTGCCTCTCCCATGACCCGACTCTCGTAGCGCACTTGCCTGGGTGGAACCAACCAAAGCCTCACCGCTCTCAGATCACACTCCTCTTTCCCGCTCTCCCAGTACAGCGCTAATTAGATTAGATTTTCCTATTCATGTTTAGAGACGTACAATTTCCTTTCTTTTCTTTTTTTTTTTTTCGTAATAATGCCGTGATTTTCTTTTCTTGTTTTTTGTTGTTCTCAATTTTTAATTGTTGTGAGAGATGTGTGAATGTGGCGAGGGGATTGCGTGGGTAAAGTGGGGCATGAAGTCTCTTTTTTTTTTTTTTTTTGGAGTCCACGCCAACTGCCCTAATTTTGTTCCCTTAAAAAGGAAGAAAAAAAAAGAGAGAGAACTAAAGGAAAAGGAAACAAGGAGAAGAGGATATGAACATATATCAAATAAAGAGAAGAAGAAAGCAAATCAAAAAAGAGAGAAAAATGGGGATAGGTTGTGTTGCAGCTGTCAGAGAGACATGCAAAGTCTGCCTCGATCAAAGAACTGAAGCTACAGAGAAAATGAGCCCTGCTCCGCTTTCACAAACTATCCAACACATCCAAAAGAAGGGCGAGAATCTACACTGCCTCTTGTGGTGCTAGCAGGAAACCCAACACCAGACAGAGAAAGAGGGGAAATAAAGACTGAGAAAGAGAAAAGATGGAGGAAGGAGATGGTTGGCAAAGGCATGGAGAGAGAAAAAGGAGGCTGAAGTTCAGAGAATGAGAGAGTGAACCCCTTTCAGACACGCACTGCTGCTCACAGATCTGATCTGAACACGTCAGTAATTTATCTGAGTCAGCACCCTGTTCAGAGGTTGTACGCTTATAAGCAACGCTCACCTAAAATGTTTAGATGTAGCCTGAACTTGGTGACAGACAGGCACTCGCAGTGGCCGTAGGTTTTCGTTTGAAATCAGCATTTCAGAAGAAGATGATGGAGTGTGTTACTGAACACATAAGAAGTAGGAACGCGGTCCCAACTTCTGGTGCAAGATTTGGATTTTCTCTTGACCGTAAAAACTAAAACCAATACTGTCGTAAGTAACGCTTACCCCCCC
>NC_051432.1:5814908-5821192 GCF_001649575.2 Kryptolebias marmoratus
AAATGTGACCTGTGCATGAAGGACTGAATGTCGTCACTTTAATAGATCGATGATTGTCTGAAAAGGGCCACAGAGGAGTTTGAAAGAGGTTTGGCAAAGGCGTGGTTTCGGCCATGACAGGACTTCTTGTTGCCACTGCATCGCAGCGTACAGTCGATAAGAGGGGGGTGGGAGAAACAGGAGTGGAGCTCCTGGGGCTGCTGAGTTTGACTGAGCAGACTGCAACCTTACTGAAAACAGTCAGCTGAACTATGAAGTCCCACAGCAATAGCATTAATAGTCGCTTCAGACTTGTGCGATTTTATCAGCTGAGTGGAAAGATTACAGACTGAGTGTGAGATACTGGAACTCCAATGATGGTTACGTCTTTTCAGGCCTAATTATAAAGACTAAATTAGCTGCCAATATTAGCTTGAACTGGCCTTGGTAAAGTTTTGGGGGGGAGACTGGGCATCAGAATGGGTTTGTAGAGGGGAATGGGAGTCAGGGGGGTGACTTACACGGAGATGCGGGTGAGCTGTGTCCGCCGTCAGTGGGCGTGCTGATGGTTTTAGAGTCGGGCATAGGGAGGGGCACAGGGCGTGCCACCGGGGGTGGCGGGGGCAGCAGGAAGGAGCCCGGCATTTTGCTCTGGCCACCTCCATTAGGCTGCAGATGGACCATACAGACAGGGTGAGGAAGACACACCCCCGAGAATACACAGTGTACAAGGAGCCACACACACACACACACATACATACAGAGACAGACAAATATCGGAAACTAAGACATACGTTCACACTTACACACGAAGAGACACTTTTTTTATTTTTTAAAGAAATACAACAAATAAAACAACTACATTGCTTAAAAGTAGTGAGAAAGAAAACTTAATAAGGGGAAAAGTATGAACCTCATCACACAAAAGGGAAAATAAAAAATGTCGTTCATGTAGATAATGAGGGACCGTTCAGAGAAGTTACGGTGAAATGTAGGAAATTAAAAGGAAAAATCAGAAGTTGGCTAATTATGAGCATGAATGGGTTGTGTGGGTTGTTTGCAGTTTGAAAAAAAAAAGACGTTTTGCTCAATGTTCAGCAATGAAAACAAAGGATAATAACAGGTAATGAAAAAAGGGGATTGATAAGTGGATTCAAAGTTGCTCAAAGGTTTACAGTAGAGGTTTACAGCACTACTCTGCTCCTTAGTCATTGTGTGTCAAAGCACTCAGACTTATCTGTCAAAGGCCAGTTTAGTCAGCTGTATAATGCTTTTTGATATTTGGAACTCTGTCTTTCAGGAAAGATACGTGTGGCCATGTTGTCGATGCCCTCAAATGGATTTCTGCCTTTACTAATCTCTTCTGAAATGGGCCTTTGGCACCGCAAAGTGCCTCAGCCACAAAGCCTAAAAACACCGCCCTCTGTCCTGCCACGAGCTTTGGCATTTAGTTTCCTCCTCGTTTCCAGCTGAACACTTAACGGGAACGTGGTGCGTCTCCTCCTCGGTTTCAGAATTCGTCGCAGTGGGAAACTCTCGGATACGTCGTGATGCATTATTTTGTCCCGTTTACACGACCTAATCCCCCCCATCGTGCCTCGAGGAACACAAATCTTTACGTGCAGCCAAACAGACTGTGAAGGTGTGTGTGTGTGCCTCACGAGGGAACGTTGGAGTGGAAAGTCAAAGAACAGAAGTGGAAATGGCAGGTGGGATTGTTCCTGGAGTGCACATGAAGCCTTAAACATCTTCTTTGGGTTTGTTCCACGGATTCCAAACTCTACACACAGTACAAATCTTAATGCGTCTATAAACCCTCAGCCGGCTTGTCCCCTGTTTGCAGCCTTGCTTCTCTACAGCTGACTCAATGCCAGTTGACAGTTTTGTCCACACAAACCACTTTCTACCCCTATTTGTATGTCTGGAAAGCTAGATCCGTTCCAGCTCAGCTGTAAAACACACAACATTGTGGAGCATGTTGAACCTGTGATGAGTCAAAGGTGGTTTGGCTCCCTTTTTGAATCTTTTCCCCAGCTGAATTTTTTTTTTTTTCCGTCTTTTATTAAAGCACAGCTGACTGCCTCCTCACGTTGATGTATTTGTCCTAAAACCTTCCCCGATGATCTGGTTTCATTTAATAAAAATTGCTCTGTGCTCAGGTTTGGGCTCACTTGACCCTGTTGTTTCTGCAGAAGTAATAAGATATGAAATGATCCAGCGAGCTTTTCCAGATCCTGCTCTTTGTGTTTTCTGCTTTCCATTACACAACACCTTCGACTGTTTCCGCAGAAAAGAGGGTGATCTCTAATCAACATCAATCTTCTTTAGCGTCAGTTCTCATCACAAACCACACATCTGCCGAGCACGGCACCCCATGGTCGCCCCTTCTTCCTCTGCGGGACCCCCACACATCACTTACCTGCGCACTGGGCTGTCCTGTGCCGTCGGTGCACACGAACTGCACAAAGTCCTTAAGCGGGTCCTGGTGATGGTAGCGTATGGTGGGGTGGGTGAAGTACGGGCTTGACTGCTGGATGATAGAGGAGGAAGGGAAGTGCAGGGCTGAGGCTGGGGCGCGGGGACTCCCTGAGAAACATAGGAGACAGGAAACAAAATGGTAAAGGAAGGAGGAGGAAAAGGAGAGCAAAGTGAAAAAAACAAAAACACAATCAGATTAAAAGCACAAATAGATGTACATACATAAACTCTCTACACACTATATATTTTATTACATCAACACGCACACTATCACAGTATTTAAGACGTGCAAATGTGTAAACTAGATGACAAAACAGCTGGTAGGTTAAGACCAAGCTGTCATTATGGCCTATTTTTGTGCTAACAAAGAAAAAAGCAGTGTCATTCTCTTTTGGTTGACTGACTGAAGCTGTTCCTGTTTATAAATGGCTGGCATTATCCCTGGCTGCTGGACAACATCTGCTCCCATTCATTTTAGAAATCAACCCACTGGATTTCTCTGCAACTCTGGTAAAAGCTTGGCATCTTTACACACACACACACACATATTTTCACAGCCACATACAAGCTAGTGTGTTACAGTATTTTCTGCCTTCTGCTCCGTCTTCATTTCTCTCCCTCTCACCCACACACAGACACTAACCACGAGGGTATGACGGAGCTACACACACACGCACACACACACAAACAGAGACACAGAGTGGGTTTGTATTTTTTTCCCACTTTTGTTTTATTGTTTGTCAGCGATGTGTAATCAATCAGAGGCATATCCTTGCTGTGTGGTTCTGCCCGGTAGTTTGAAGCCTGAGAGAGAGTCTGCCCTCTGCTCCCAAACGACCACAAAACACCTCCCAGAGACATTAGTCAGCCAGTCAGCCAACCACACACACACTCGTGCAGACTATGGCTGCACTATCTGTCCTGTCGGCTGCGATTCTATGGCTTTAGCAATTGGCTCACCAAACTAAAGAGACAAGCTGCTAGGTGACTGGAAGCCTGGCGAACAAGCATCTGTGATTATGTCTGTCACCTACTATCTCTTGTGTATATCGTATCCACAAAGTGAGCTCATCCATGTTTTCTTGTGTAATTGTTTTTTGTCTGGGTTGGTTATGTTTCTGGTGATTTTATTTTATTTTTTTCTTTTAGTCATTTAGTCATTTGTGTGTATTTTTTTATGTCTGCTTGTCCTAGTTTCCATGTGTTTTTTATGTATACTAGTGTGTAATTGCTGTCATAATGGCTGACTCTCCAAGCTCAGGCAACAGTCGATCTGGCAGCTCTCCATGCGAGTCCAGAGCCAAAAACAGGACGTAAACCATCCGGTCCGAACCCCAGAACAGCCACACTTACCAGACCTACACAGCAACAACTAACAGCTTCAGCCTGTCCAGGATATGCCATGAAGCCTTGTTAAACTGTTTCTCTCCCTCGTCTCTCTGCTTACCCCTCGCTTTCTCCCTCCCACCCATCATCCTCCAGCCTCTTTATGAAACTAAGGCCTCAGAGGGACACTTGATTTGGACGGCAGCCATTTTTGTACAGAGTCTCTTCCGCAAGAGCGTAAATTTACACAAGCACGCATGTGTGTTGTGTAGGTGCACAAAAGCACCGAGACGCGATCTTTAAATGCCGCCTTGCTGCAGCGTATCTGTTACGCGAAAACATTCAGGGCCATCGGCGCACGCACATTTTGAAGAGCGTTTGAAGGCGGGCAGGAGACAAAGGAGGCCGAGATCGTCTCCAGCACTTTCTCGAACAAGTCAGAAAGAGCCCACTTTCAACTCAAAAATTTAATCGACTGCTTTGGATTCACAAGAGGACCTGAGCGTGCTCTGTGCAGATAAATAACACGGCTTAATTGTGCAAATCCAGACAAGAATACATTTGCTAAATATACTGTGGGGAGCTCCACGAGCAAAATTCAACAGAGTTCAACGTGGAGCGCGCTGAGTCCAAGTGACCTTTACATGGGAGCTGTGGTTTGGCTGCGCACCAATCTATCCCTTGGAGAGACAAACGGAACGGGAAGGAGAGACATAGAGCGGGGAGGACATATTCATTTCTTTGAAAAGTGAGACCACCCCACTGGGACTTTGGCAAACTTGAGATGCCGGAGACTTTGGGAATTCTCTTACTATAAACAGAGTAGCTCCACTAGTTCTCCTATCTGACAGAGAAGCTCGTGAGAGGTCGGCTTGCCCTCAGAACCATCCACTGAAGCAAGAGCTTGGAAATGCCAGACATTAATTAAGAACTTCCTTCACCACAAACACATTCATTCACCGTTACGACTCAAATACTGTGTTCACCCCTGCTGCTTCTTTCTACTCCTTTTCAAATCTTCATTTGTTTTTGTTTTTTTAAAGAAACAACAAAAAAAACAATAGAGAGATGTGTGTCTGCAATGTAAGAGAGAAAAAAATGTTCTTAACTGGTTCTAATGCACACTGTGTAGTAGAAAAAACATGTTTTACAGATATAGCTTGCCCTTATTTGAGGAAAAAGCTTTTTTTTTATTATTAGATTTAAAAAATACTTCAGATCTTTTGAAGCGGGGTTTCTGTGTAAAGGTTTTGAACAGTAGATATCTTACCTGTTGTAGATAGGTCTTTGATCAACCTCAGTTTAGAGAAACAGAGTTGAATCCACACGGGAACGGCATTTTGTGAATACGCAAAGTTGATTTTTTTTATGGTTTCAGTTTTGCATCCACACAAAAATCAGTGTTTAGTTTTCATGTGGACGGCCCAAACACAACCTTTTGAAAAGAATGAGATCGTAATCTCACCTCTAATCTAACCTATGACCCCAAGCGGGACGACAATAATGACAAATTACATGCTTGTGTTGATGTGGCAGGCTCCAGTTGCACAACTACAGCAACACCTTCATTTACTGTATTACTTCAAGGAACAGACAAGGCTAATGGACAATAACATTGCTTTGAATAGAGCAGAGCAAAAGCCCCTCGTTCCTACATTATTGAACTGTCAACAAAACTAATGCAAACGATGCAGAAAAAGATCTACAATATACATTGAGTATAGGAATACTAAACTATTTCTGCCAGAGCAACTGTGTTAACGCAAAATCAACTTGTCGTGTAAAGGTTTATAAAATACTGCTTGAAAGAAACACTATCATTTTTTAAATTTGAAGGTTTGCTCTTCAATCTGGTCACAGTTAACTTCTCCTCGCCCCAAACTGAGATCTCCAACAGGTAAGATACAAAGTGTCCAAAACAAAACCACAAAACCCCACTTGAAAAGATCCAGAATCTCCACGTAGTGAGTTTCAAAATAATCACTTAAGAATAAAAAGCTTTGTCGGTTTAAATGCGTAAACCGACCTCAACTTAAAATGTTACAACAAATCCACGAAGCTGTAAGAACATGTGCAGCAAATCAGGCACAAAGGCATGGATGCAGCACTGGTCTCATGCAATGACAGTATTAAAAACACAGGCACAAAGATGGTGGTAATAATGGATGGATGGAGAGAGGCTGAAAGAGAGAGAGAAGGGAATTTATGCCAAGCCATGATGACAGCAGTAACACTGAACAGGTGAAACTCTGCAGGCATATTGCTTCTCAGCAGTTGCAACTGTAGGACTGGAAAGTTTGTTTTTTTTTTTGCTTTTTTGCTTTCTCAGCAACTAGGTTTAGGATTTTCTTCTTCTTCTTTTTTCTTTTTTTTTTTGAAGCCCACGATTTAAGAATTAATTTATCCAGAAGAGTTTAGGTGTGTAAATGTAGCAATCTAGGATCACCTTTAATTTAACGCTCCCTTTCCTTCTCTCTCTTTTTCAGTTTATCAGAGGTGAG
>NC_051432.1:5821205-5887488 GCF_001649575.2 Kryptolebias marmoratus
GGGGGGGGGGGGGGGGTTGATTGGTTTTATGGCAGCGCTCTCACCTGGTCTCACTCCTGCCAGCACAGGCAGCGGGTGGTGTGTGAACGCCATGCGGGGGGACCTCGTCTGAGAAGTCAGGGCGTTGAAATCAAACTTCCCCGGCTTCTTAAGTGAACCAGGCGAGGACAGTCCTGACGAAAAAAAAATAAAATAAAATAAAAATAAAGAAAAAGTGGGGGTAAAAGGGAGGAAAAAAGAGAGGTGGTTTTAATCAACAAAACGCTGCTCCTTTAGTTAGCTACACTCAAAAAAGAAGAAAAAAAAAATTCCACTTGATTTTTATTGAAGGGGATGAGAACAATCATGATTTGCAGAGGAGATTGTTTATTTTAGTCATTGGCTTGTGGCAGTGCTTCGTTCCTATTCCTTTTTGGCTGCTGGCCACTGACTCCTATCAGTATCATTTGGCCTGCATGTGATCAGACAATGAAAATTAAAAAAAAAAAGAAAAAGAAAAGTAATGACAGCTGATCTTGGGGTAATAATTTATTGTTGCAGGATTGAGAAAGGCTGTAGGATTTCCAACTCCCTGCTGTAAGGTCTTATATTATGGGCAAGGGAATATTTAATAATAACCTAAAAGCATATCTTCAAAGGAAAAAATGAGAAAAACAGTGCAATTCAAACTGAATGCGGCCTTTGTCTTGGTGCCAAACAACATCTGTAGCTATAATAATCTCCACTGTGCCGCTGTTATGTTTTTCTGTCTAATCTCTTTCTGCTTCTCTCTCTCTTTCAGGTGCCAACTTTCGGGTTTCTCTGTGTACGAGCATGGCTAGCATACAGCCACAGTTGACTAGCTGTGGTCTGGCTTCAGAGAAGCTCACGGGCTGGCTGCACGGGGAGACGGCTTCATTCAGAAATAGCACACACTGCACAGTATGGACACAGCAGCTGGTGAGTGCGAAAGACAAGCAGACGGACGGAGAGAGGAGACAGAGGGAGAGAGGCGAGAAGAATGTGGGAGACATGAAAATATGTGAGGGAGCGAGAGAGCAAAGCAGAACCTGTGAAAAATGCAGCAGTGTCTTTTTTTTTCCCTTCATTGCATTGCTCTGACAACATGTATGAAATTGGAATGTCATAAGATGTTAAATATGGTTATTATCTCTTGCGCACACACACTCACACACGTCTGAACACACTGTGAAGACGGCCACGTTTGACTGACGCAACAATAGACAAATTTCCTCCTCTGCAAGTTTTATTCTAATCTTCCTAACAAGTGAGTGGTGTGATACGGCTCGCTTTTTAAAACTTTTTTTTTTTTTTTTGACTTTTGTTTTGTAGTCTATTTCCGTGGCCCCTCCGCATCAAATAAGCCATTAAATACGATTGCTCCTCAGTTCTCCAGCTGGAGACGTGTGAAAGTCTATGGGAGCGCGGGGGCGTGTAAAACCTTCCCTTCGTGTGTGAAAGAGTTAAGTCTCAAGCAGGTGGGAGTGAATTCGTGTGAACCATTTATGTCTTTAACAGATATATATATATAAATATATATATATTTATACTCCATGTCCCTTCTCACCCCACTTTAGGGGGAGTCTGTGGGTGTATTGTACTGTCAGAGAGATTCCAAGCATGAAAACAACCCCAATCCCACTTCTGACACCAGCGGTTAGAAGTGATTGCTATGACAGTGTCACACTTTGGGGAGAAAGGTGGAAATAGGAGCAGTGGGACTAAGAGATGGAAAGGCACGAGAGGAGAAAGGAGAATGCTGGGAAAGATACAGACTGGAAGAAAGGAATCACTAAAAACCTACAGGTTTAACGATAAGGGTTGCACTGAAGTAATCGTGTGCACTTAATTACAAGTAAACCAAACCTTAGGGAGCCAAAAGAACACAACAGAAGGAAATCAGATGAACACTGATATCTGTATATATGGGGAGTTAAGACATTAAACTATCAAGAAATGTTAGAGACAACATTTCAGCACTTCAGAGACTGTGCAGCGGTCTGATCTGAGATTGAGTTTATGTGCCAAAACTGCACTGTTTCCTCTTCTGGCAAGCCTTAATATTTCACTGGCAACTAATCAAGCGTTCCCCTGATGACCCTTCTGTCTCTTTGCACTAACAGGCCTGCCACCAGATGCGCCTCTGAAGAACACACAGGCGCAGAAACACACACATGAACACACGCACATCGTTGTAAAAAAAAAAAAAAAAAATAGAAAAAAGAAATAAAAAAAACTGTGGGAAGTGATCTAAACAAGTAGAGGAAAGTTGGGGAGTTTTTCTCCTTAGTTTAGTCACATATGAAGTCCAGCCGTGTGCCTCTAAGGGCATGTTACATTTCCCTCAAAGCAAGGCCATCACCGCCACGACTCTTCTGGTGTCTCGGGAAAATTTCACAATCATTTGGAACTAATATGACATCATGGTTGATTCGGCTGCCTCCTCTAACCCCCCCCCTGTGGAGCAGCTGTCTCCAGCATCCTCATGGATCCCAAGGCTACACACACACAGTAACACCATCTGGGACAATGCTTCAGCTGTGCATGTGTGTGTGTATATGTTTGACTGGGCTGTGTGATATGTGTGCAGAAATTCATCATGTCTATATCTGAATCTGTTTAAGGGAATTATATGTAATAATGCATCTTTATGCATCTGCATGTGTTCCTGAATATGTATGCTGACGGTTATGGAGGCAGTTTGGCGGAGTAAGGGACACCATGGACAGACGTTAAGGTGCACTGCTGGGGGACTCTTGGTTGGTTTGGTCGTGTGAAAGGCTGTTTGCGTGTTTATAGTCATCCCACCTGAATGGAAATCCCCAGGTGAGATTCGACATTAACAGGTGGTCACATTACTTGCACGTTTTATCCTTTTTTAAATGTTATTTCTCTCCTTATAAATAATTCCCTTTTTTGTTTTTTTATTGGTTTACTTTGATTGTGAAAATGTTCTGACTGCAATTTGTTTTTTAAAATACTGTTTCCGAGCCCACACAAAAGGGCTAGGAATAAAGCTATCTTTTGTTTTTTTCATTAATTTACTTGAATTTTGCATGTTTAAGGAATAGGTCATATTGTTTGAAGTGGGGTTCTGTGGTAGACTGCAGTAGACAGAAATTCTGGCAGAAATATTCTGATATTACTGCTGGAAGTGCCCCTCACTGCACCTACATTGCTACAGCTAACTGCTGATGTTGCTTCTTGCATTTGCCAAAAACCACAGAGTTCTTCGTACATATCTATGCAATGTAAACTGACAGCAATGGAAAGGTTTGTAAAACAACGTTCACATGAACTGCTATGAAATGATTTAAAATAAGAGTTGCTTTAAAACTGCAGCAATCCATTTTGTTCTTGGCCCCTCTCTGACAGCTGTTAGCTCATCAATCTGGTGAGGAAATAAGAATTCTCAAAACCGAGGTTGTTCAAAACCACACTTCAAAAGATCGGATCTATTGCTTAAACTGGGTAAAAGGGTGAGCTTATAATGCAACTCTGCACTCCAATTTGCCAAATTCATTAAAAGGCGTAGAAGGCAGAGCACTGTTCGGATGGAAAATGATGGAAGGCGGGGCTCTGGTGTCCTACAGCGTGCAGGAGCCTTCATTGTGGCTCTGATCATCAGCCTCTTAATTACATTTACAGCTAAGTAGAGCAGAAGCTGACGAGCAGCCGCTGAGACTCAAGAGTAGACTGTGGCAAAACCTTTCCAAGACTCTTGGCTCCTCCACTTCACACTCTAATTAACCCTTCTCTCTGATCAGCTATCACCATTTGAGAACACCAAAGTCGTTTCCTCTCCCCACTATTCCCCCTTGCGCGCCTCACTTTTCCCACTCACTTGCCTAATTTCTGGTTCTCTCCCCGCCCTCTCTCCCTCTGACATGTTTTCTCCCTCAAGCAGGGCCCTCCCCGCTGTACACCTTTTCAATTAGACAGAGGGGAGGCAGGGAGCTGAAACGAGAGCTGAGGAGCAGGAGGACGGGCTTTACACCTCAGATCCACGCGAGCGTCTTAAAAAGAGATTTGAGGCGAGGGAGGGAGGGAGGCGCAGAGGGTTGGAGGCAGGGTGGCCACCTGAACACCTGCAGGGGTGGGGCGCACGATAAGGCTGTGTGTTGCAATGTGTGACTCTCCATGTGCTTATTTACATATGTGCAAAGCTTGTGTGTGCATGAGTGTGGGCTCTGTATGAATATCAGTAAGCCACTGTACAAGTGTGTACATGTGAGAGCCAGAGGGAGTACAGCAAGTAAACACGCCCGTGTCAAGTCACCACGGGCCAGGCAATGTTGAAAAATAGATAAAAAAGGACTGACATTTATGAAGAATAAAGCTACTTTTTGTAGCTTAATGTGCCACACCAATAAAAGCTTGTAAATGACTTGACACCCCTGACTTGGTACATCACAGAAAATGTGTAGTCAATGACTGTCATTAATCAAATAAAACTTTCAAAACTGGACTCGTGAAATTATAAGCATCATTTTGGGCAGTGTACTTTTCTCCTTTCGATATCTAAACAACTCAAACACAAACACACACACACACAATATGCATATCTGAAAAAATATGTACATATATTCTCTACTGTATAGAGAGACAGACACACACACAGGAATGATTGTGTTTCATAGAGGCTAATAGATAGTAAATAGACATGAGTGTAATCAATGTTGTTCTAACCATGGTAAGGAAACTGCACGCCATCGTTTTCATGTTTTATCTTCCTCTCCTGCACACTGGCCAAATGGTGCTGCACTGAAAGTGAAGAAGGGTATTGTTAACAATGAGACAGAAAAGAGAAAGAGAGAATAGGAGGTAAGGGGAGAGAGAGAGAGAGAGAGAGAGAGAGAGGAGTGAGAATTTGTGTAGTGAATGACTGATCAGATGCACAACACCAGATTAACTTGATGCATGATGATAGCTTCAAGGTGAGGAAATGGGAATCCTACAAGTGACCTGGGGTGAGGTGGGGGATTACTAGAATTACTAGTCGGAGGGCGGGTGAGGTAAGGTTACAGAGGGGGGAGAATAATCTGGCTGATACGTCTACAGCACAAACTATCAAAGCAAACGAATCTGAAATTTGCTGTCCAGAGCTGATATGTGGATAGATTTTAGGATCTTTCTTACACAATGTTTTCAGTGGCCATTAGGACCCTTCTGTGGTGAAGTTCTGACCAAAAGATAAGCTCATTTAAAACTTAAAAATACTACTAACAACCATCTGATTGGTTTCTATCATAGACAGACAAATTTAGGAAAACCATGTTTTTTAAGACGCTTTATTTCAGTTCTTCATGCTTGTATATATGGCAGGGTATTACATATTCAGATAGATTAAGGATGAATCCCATTTCCTAGTCTTACCCCTTCTCCTTTCCTTAAAATGAATTCATTGTGCTTGAATGCACAGTCGACCGCAAAGCCATGGTGGTGGGAATTTTATTATCTTCAACCATCCACTCGAGATGCCTGTTTCCTCAGTGGATGAGGACATATAACCCAGATTTTTAAAACCACACTTGGAAAAACTGAGTTGGCAGATTTGCTGAATGATCTACATGTGAATCATTTTTCTTTCAAGAATCATTAGGACACAAAAGCTGTGTCGAATTTCGGGTGTGAAATCCTTCAATCTTCTTACTTTTTTTTGTCTTTTGAACCCACAATTCACCAATTAGCACGTTTTCACTCCCTATTAGCTTGGAGTGAAAAACTGTAGAACCATGAGTGAAACGCTGTGATGCAGCCCACCCTAAAATAATACGACACGAGAGCGTGCACATTGGAAAGATTCATTTTGTGCATGCAGAGAAGCACACCGAGTCTCTTTTCCCCTTGATCCCTAACTTAAAATCACAAAGGGGTCGTAGTTAAAGGTTTCCACTATGAATTGGGACACTCCTTTAAGTAGCTGAAATGTCTTTACGTAGACAGACACAATGTCATCTCCACATATGTTGAATAACTAGATATTTTGCCTGCAACAGACTTCTGAGTTTTTTTTTTAAGTTTGTTAAAAAAATAATACACATTTTAGCAATGGTATTAGGAAGATTTTTTTAATATTTTTTAAATGAAGAAATACAACATTATTTTCCCTACATTTCTACTTGTTGAGGAAGACAATATTACTAAATCTAATTCATTGTTCATCGTTGATGAGACGTTGAGATACGCTTATATTTGAGGGTTTCTTTTCCCAGTGCAACTTGGATATCTTTGTTTGAAGTGCGCTGCTGAAAAACCTCCATTTGAAGGGTCAAACAGGCCGATTACTTTGTTCCTCATCTGCATCACCAAAAAATGTGGGACAGCCCTACTCCATGGCGTTAACACACAAAATCCAGGAGTAGGGGAAGGGTTAAAATGGGATTCATCCTTACTGGTTTGGGCTTATATAGCTGGACAGTGTTACCAATAGGTCCTAGACAGTAAAGTTGATTGCTTATTACTGGTTAATCTATAATCTATAATAATTCTAAGGACAAACGATTGATTTACGTTGGACGGTCACTGTGCAAGCAACAGGTGACTGACTGGTGGGTGAGCGGGTGGTTCTGAGACTATATCGCCAGAGTGAAGGGAAGCTGACTGATTTAAAAAGAGTTGATGATCAGTTTGGACTTTTTGGTGCTGGGTGGTGGTCAAACAAGAGGGTGCAAAGGTTTTCTCATGCGTGGGTGGAGCGTGACAGGTGTCGAATGGGGAGGTGGGGGTTGATACCTGCATCCATGTCATTGGGCCACGCACTGGACTGGGAAGAGCTGGCAGCGGGCGAACGTCCAGGATAAAAAACATCATCTGTGGGGCTCTCCAGCTCACTGTCGTCTAAGGACTTCCTCTTGGTGGAGCTGAGAATATAGGAGGATGTTTGGTGGTGGGAGGGGGTGGGGGTGGAAGACAAAAAGACGGGGGGGGGTAAGATTTATTTGTTTAGAAATATATCACTGCAAGCATGCAGCACTTACCAGAACTAGGAACTAAAAGACAATTGCATACACAAACTTTTGCTTGTTTGACAAAAAGATTCTTACTTTTGCAACATTTTAGGGTAGAACAAACAATGCATATGAAATATCAAAACAATAAGAATAAAAAACGAAGAGAGGAAAATCAGAGACAGACACAGAAAACCTGTGTGTGCTTGTGTTTGTGGTTTTTTAGGCATACGTGTCATAAATTTGGATCTTTTAGATGTTTATAACTACCTCCGTGGAAGATTTGCGTACAACTCCACCTCAGACCTAAATTGACAGTAGATACAGAAGTAAGAAGACAGAAAGGGAAAGGCACAAAGGAAGAAAAAAAGCTGAGAGAGAGCCATCACACATTTATAAAGAGGAAATCAGCTACCACACACACACACACACACGCGCGCGCATACATACACACACACGCGCGCGCATATGAAGAAGTTTCAAGACTGAAAAGATCCCAGTGGTTTAGATTCACTAACAGCTTGTGAAAACAAACCTTGTTCTGACATAAAAAAACCCAACTTCCATCTGCATTACAAAAGCAACACAGTAAAACAGTCTGAAAGGCCTGGACACAGTTATTTCTCTGGCTGACCCTGTTACGTATGCATTTGTCAGAGTTTCCCCTTTCAAATAATAAAATTTGGGGAGTAGTTAGATGGATGGCGCGATAGTTTTGCCATAGACATTTTACTGCTGATTGCACCAATACTTCCTGTCGGAAAAAGCATATATAAATTTTAGCCTCTGATAACAGTTGTGTGGAGGAGTCGCACGAGGAAAGGTTTGTTTGAAAATGCGGCTGAAAGATGTTATCAGGGCGCGCCGATTATTCTCCAGTTGCTGGAGGAAACCTGAAACAACCTGGGGCCGCAAAAATAATTCCAACAATACGCTTTCATTATTAACCACCTTTGTTAAGGCCGTTGAAAAGTGGTTTTGTACAGACGCGCATTAGGATTAGGGCCAAAGGATATGAGCACAAAGGAAGGAGAGATGAATGAGTGAAGAGTGCATTGTTAGCTGCTATTCGAAAAATCTGAAAGTGTTTTCCCTTTTCATTTTCATGACAAAGCATTACACTTGAAATTAATTTTAAAAATTCCTCACTTTAATGCGATGTCTGTTGTCCTGAATGAAAAGAAACATTCCAGTAAAAAGCCCTAAAAAAACACATTTACTTAATGAAGCAGCCCAGATATTACTGCTGTTGATTATAAACTAATCACACAGACCCTCACCCCGCCCAAATGCTTTAATATTTTAATCAAGACCATAAAAGGGATTAAAGGGATTAAATCATGTGATACTATTTAGTTTAGTTACCATTTGATCCCAAAAACTTCTATTTTTCTAATAAGTCATGTTCAATATAAACATTTTAAAATCAAACATAATATATCAGTCCTAGTGGGAATAGGTCCTCAATTAATCTATTAGAAACTATGAATATTTTATTAAAAACAGCAATGGATCGAACTGAAGCTATTTTATGATATTGTCTTTGTTTATTCTCATCATTTTAGAGTAAATCTAGACAGTAAAAGCAAGTTTTCAACTAAAAGCTGGAATAAAGACCTAAATAATAGGACTAAGAATGTCAAACGGAATACTCTCAAATTCTGGAAGTCTCTGGAGAATGCATTGGAAATTGATGCATCATTTCCCTCCCTGTTGAAACTGTTTGTTTTTTTTTGTTTGTTTGTTTGTTTTTGCAATCAGCGCTGAATGTGTTGGCATATGGGTTGTATCATTACTCTGAGTTCAAGTTTATTTTTGAACTCCCTCTGGCCAAAGTGCTGTAAAGAAGTTTAACAAAACAAAAAAAAAAAGCAGTATTAAAACAAGTATAAATCGGTATGTCATGGGAATTTTGAAAGCAATAAAAAAAATAAAGTATTGGACATTTTTTAATTCTTACAAAGAATTAAAAGGGAATGAACACAAATGTGTTAAAAACAGTTTGAGCTGAAACCTGTCTGATGTGTAGGGGCAGCTGGTGTCACAGTGTAGGAGCTACGGCAACAAAAGCCCGATCCCCTCTGTGTACCGGCCTGGACTCTTGGTACAACAAAGCTTGGACCAATTCTACTAATATTTAAAGAGTTGTTGCTTTGATACATTCCCATCATGAGCTGAATTATCATGTGGATCAGAAAACTATATTCCATTCACCTCCTTCATCAACACAGGATTAAAGTGAGATGGTGCTAATGTGTTAACATTGACAGCTGTGATTTTCCGCAGCTTCCCAAGTGGTAAACGCAGTCACCTGGTGCATGAATGAAGCTTAAGTAACCATAGCTTTGTGCTTTTGCAACTTTGTTGTTTTTAGCCATAAATTACTCTGTTGTTGGGCGACTGAAAGACTTGTTTGTTCCCAAAATGTTCAGAAGGCTTAAAGTGTTAGTCCACTGCTAACAAGCTAAAGTTGTTTATGTTACAGTGACGGTTGCATTCCTTTATAATAGTGTTACTATTATATTTAATTACTACCTAACACAGCGCAGCTAAACTTAGAGCCGAGTATCCCCCAAGGCTGAGGGAAATCGAACCTCTGCTTCTGGCTGTCTCTGAAGATGACTGACTGAAAAATCACCTCCGCACTCTGCTGGTGAACTGTGCCGTGTTGGTAATTACTGAAAACAACAGGCTGCTTCTTCGTGCATCAGAAGATGAGACGATCTTTCTGACACCTGCAGAACAGGTCACTCAAAACCTCAGTGAGATAATGCGTTTAACCTGCCAGGGAAAGTCGTCGAATGCTACAGTTCTGTGATCTTAACGTGCCTCTAGTTTGCCCCAGGTGAACACGACTGTTCTGACAAGATCTGCTTCTGGAGATTTCACTCGTGGCAACAGCTGAACCTCTGTAACGCGCAACGTACGCCGCTAAACAACCACCGTCTGAGTGGATGCAGTGTCACGAGCGTTTACCTGGTGGAAGGAGGGGAGGTGAGGGAGCGTCGCCCCAGAGCCACCTGGTTAATGTTGTAGTAGCTGGGACTGCTGTCCAGCTCAGCCAATGAGAAGTTCGGCCCCGACGCTGTGGCTACAGGAGCTGAGAGCGACAGAAGAGGGGAAACAAAACAAGAGAAAGACGGTAGACAAACACAAATACAAACATGATAATTATATATAGTTTTCAGGATTTTCAAAGTGTAAAATAGTCTTGTTCAGAATAAAACACACGAGATTGTGTACGTAGCAGATTTTTTTCCCAATGCGTTTAAACGTACTCTGTGACACTCGAACCAGCTCGGTCACATTCCACACTCCTGAGGTGACGAAGCAGTCCTGAAAACTCAGGTGTCCTGCACAAAAAACAAACAAAAAAAGAAAAAAACGTCGGTCAGAGCTTAGTCTACACACACAAACGCAGTGACAATGATAACAAAAACAGGAAGATTAAAATTTCATGAAGTTGTGTTTCACTGCCTTAAAAATGGCAACCATCTGCAAATCTGCAGCTCAACATCTGTGCGTTTGCTAATTGGAACCATAATTATAATACGTTTCGACTGATGAATATGGCGGAATCATTTCGAACGCGCTTATCTGAGAGTGTTTGGACATTAACTTCTGGAAACTTACCATTGGGTGGTGGTTTGATGTCTGTGTCTCCCTGTTGGCTAGAGCTGTCCGATTGTCCAGATTCTACATGGCAACAGACAAAGAGAGAAAAAAAAAGACAAAGGCAAATGGTTACAATGTGGCTTCCAGGTTTGAAAACTTAAAAAAAGACATTCTGTGAAAGTTAAGTGAATCATAACTGTGTCAATGATGCCAAGATTGTGATATTTGAGGTGTGAGAGCGGGGAAAAAAAGGAGACCTGCAGTATGTGCTGAAGTATGGTATACGTCTTGTAAATTTATATCTGTGAGAATTCACACGTTTTTTTTGTGTGTGTGTGTGTGGCAGTCTTCTTCTAAAACTGTTCTTTCCCCGTCTCCCCTGTCCATGCACACAATCAAGGTGCAATGATTTACAGTGTGCTCGCGACAGCATTTAGTATCTAACCACGCAATCATATCGCTCACCCTAATCCTGTTTAATACTTTCTTGCTTGTAGGGATTTAGTCTACATAAACAGAGCACCTTACATACGCACATACGCATGATCTCAGAAACATGTGCCCTCTCCCTCTCAATCTGTTTCTCCTCTCGTTTTTGCCTCATACTTTAATACATGTTGTAATCCTCGCATGAACACACACACACACACGGAGCGATGCGAAAAAGGCTGACAATTTAAGTCCGGTTGCAAAAGAAATTCAAGGGAGTGCTTGTTAACATGGTGAAGCTCTTTCTCCTGGGATCGCAGTATGGCTGAGACAGCCGTAATAGCTGTCGACGAAAGCGCAGAGAACGCACAACCAGTTGAAACGAGAGATTGTGGGAAGTTTTGTATCATGATTCCATAGAAAAGTTGGCCTAAAGTAAAGACTTGAATAGTGTCATTTGTGTCTTTGTTCAAGCTTGTGGATATATATCACCGGCTGGCGAGTGCCCTCACTCCCATCACACGTCCTCACTCTTCTTGTTGACTAAACTGAGTTGGTAAATAAGACTGATCCCTAAGTCCTGGGCTGCTGAGGAGCAGGGCTGCAGCTAGCTAGCGAGCTAGCTAAAGGAGGTGTTTATCTGCAGGCTGTAGGTGATAACAGAGCACACAGATTCCTGCCAGCAGCACTTGCCTTGCAGCCACACTAAGCCACAGATTACTGAGCAGAAACAATAACAGACCTGTCTTGCTGCCTATGAAGCACCGCTTATCCACACACAGGGAGAGAGTGAGAGGGTTAGACAGAGACAGACAAGAGCAAGAATGAAGGAAAGAAAGAGCAAATGAAAGAGAGCTTCTCTTGCTCAAACTCTCGCTCCTCTGTGTGTGTGTGTGTGTGTCACACTGGCTGGGTGTAATCCTGGCAGCCATCTTAGAGCTTGGCAGCCATCTTAGCATTGGCGGTAGTGCAACATTCCAGCTAACTGACAGCACTCGGTCCAAACATACGTGGCTGTGCCCCCGCCGCGCACGCACACCCAGACACATTCAAACTCACACGCTCACGACGCGGACAAACACCGAGGTACGCACTCAAGAGTAAACATATATGATGGCCAACGAAAGCTGTCGAGAAAAACAACCTGACTTCAGTGGACTTTTTACCGTCATGCAGTATTTCACTCCGGGACTCGACGTTACGATAAATACTCCGTTTCTCACACCACACAGGCACCAGTGACATCCCGCATCCTTAATATACGAGTGGTGTGCTTGAGTAACCTCCCATGAACGGCTGGGTAAGACACACTGCTTGATTTGCTGCCATATAGACTTTTTAAGAGAATGAAGATGAAGAAAAGCGACTCATTCACACAAACAGGTCAGGATTTTATTCCTCTGCAAAACTTGAAATGATATTTTTATGCCGGTCGAGCAGCTGCTAGCATTTGTCTCAGTTTGACATGATTTTGCACATATTTTTGGTTTTCTTGGTGTCTGCACAGATGCTGAACATTTGGGTTTCTTTATCATTTATATGGTAAGTAGTTCTATGTCACACTTTTAGTCCCTATTCTGTTACGAGAACCTGGTTATTGTGACAAAGAGATGAACAAGAGGCCAATAAAAACCAAAGGATTTTTGTTTACAACTTTAATGCAGTCAACCCTGTCTGTCTGTTACCAAAATATCTCATGAACCATGGGACGGGGCGTCTTGTGATATCGCGCATAGCATTATTTTCAAGGTTTTGCTACAGCTTCGTCCCTTCTCATCATAGGACAAACTTGGTTTAAAACTCTGACATGAAAAGTAGTGGGGGATATGCATTTCTTCAAGGAATACTAGGCCCTTTTATTATCCCAAACAAACCTGGTTGCTTAGAATCCCACACTGCAAGACAAAGTCTTTTCATTGACTCTATTCCTATTTTACCAGACCGTACATATCACATTAAAAACTAGTCTGAACAGACATAGTCAAAATCTAGAATCACATACGCATACTCCATCCACATCTGCGTTAACACGGAAAATCGTTTGTTTTTTCTTGTAAACTTACCACGTCCTTTCAAAATCATCTACACTTTCAAATCATGCCCTGAATGTTTTATAAATCGTTCGTTCTCGTTGTCACGGACCTCCTGCTGTTGCAAATGTGTAAAAGCCGAAGCATAAATTACAGACTATCGAGGCAGATAAGTTTAGTATGGGAAAAAGTGTTGGCTATCCTCAACATCAACATGAGGCTTTCACAGGTCAAATTACGTTCCCACAGTATTTTTATAGACAGAAAAGATTTTATGATACCCTCCGCCGTTTCAGCTGTTCTTCTAAGTTTGTAATATTCGGTGGGAAAAAGTTGTAGCAATGAACCCTTAAAGTTGACAAAGGACCGCAGCGTCAGATAATCTAGCTTGTTACTGCAGCTTTGTGACGGCACTGTTCTCATCACTCGAGCCAGCTAACACCCTGCTTACAACACGTCACTGCATCCCGCCGCCGTTCAGTTCAGCAGCGCGTCGTGTGGCTGCAGAGGGAAGTGATGAGGACAGGCTGAGAGGGAGGTAAGACAGAGGTCTGCTTGGTTATCACCGCTCTGCAAGCTGCAGGCTACAGCAGCAGTCACAACACCCCTGCCCCCACCCAGCCTCTGAACCGCACATCCAGCCCCTTATCTTCTCACCGCAGCCCCCTAAAGCCCTCCCTTCAGCGACCCCAATCAGAGTCCTGCAGCCCCCTTCCCTCAGACGCCCCGCCGCGTTCACAGCCAGAAAACACATTTCTAACCTCAAATCTTTCAGCCAACTCCGCAGCCCCCTCAAACCAGTGAATTAAAAAACAATATGCACAGATAAAACTACCGGTGATGTACACAAGAAACAAGCTGCGCTCAGTGTTTGATACCTAACAGTGTTTTATAACACTGAGATAACCACTGGAACAAATAATGGCCAACTGATGTACTTCTTTAAGATATAAAAACCTACTTGGATTGCAACTCAGAGTTCATATTTTGCAAATGTTCAGTAGTAGTCGATCCCAAACGTGCAGTTCTAGACTGTCCATAAAGATCCAGATTGAGTCAGAGATATTTTGGGTTTTCCCTTCACAAAATATTTTTGGGACAGACATGTAAAAAACTTGGTGGCTTCTTCTAACACTTTTGACAAGAACTACTTGATTATCTACACCAATCTTGTTAACCGTGGGTGTTTTTTTTTAAACGAGTTTCTCTATTAAACTATAATCACAGCTATAATTAAAGGCCTTGCCCTGCTTGAAGGAATGCATATCGCCCGCCTGCCATCTTCCATCTTGTGTTGAGAAATGATAGCGGTAAAGCTGTTTTGATCCAACCTGGGAAATAACGTTACGTGCAATCTCAACACAATATTGCGGGACGTCACGCTCAGGTTACGTGCTGTGAATGACTCGCAGCTACAGGCACACATAATTTGAGCACAATATTTGTAGGACTGAATTATAGTCATCATTGTGTTTTTAAAAGGTCAGCTAGCTGTGACAGCCATTTGTTTTGGTCTATTGCTTTAGTAAAAAACAAAAAAAAAGATTTTGAATAATACAATATCTTCAAAAAGAAATCAGAGGGAAGTTTGAGACAAATTTGGATATTAAATAACAGGTAATAAGTTCAAATTTGATTATAACCTGAGACAAGATTTCTAAAAAGTTGTGTTTTTTTAATTCACTGATGAATCATTATTTAAAGAATTCTACTTTAGTTTTAAAGATTTGATCTTTTTCATTTTAAATACACTAAATCTCATTTCTTATGACAGCTTGGACATGCGCACAATTCTGAACAAAATGTTGAAAATGAATGAATACAGGAATAAATGACTAAATCTCATCATATTCTCCATATTGTTTTTCTGTACAGTCTGCAAAGTCCTGCAGTAAATCATGTTAACAGTGTTTGTATTTGATTTGTAATCAGTTTATGTGACAATTGTCATTGGGGGGGGGGGCAAAATAATGAGTAATTGTCAGGCCACAAAACAAATGAATACAACTCAAGAGCAATCATTTCAGCTTTTTGCTCAGTTTTTCCTAAACATGTCATGTTTGCGGAAGTCACTTGAAATTTTCTGAAGGTGGATAAGAAAATCTGGCGATTAAATGAGGCGATTAAACAAACTGTCATGAAGGAAAAAAAACTGCACACCTCGTTCGAATGCTTCCCGAGTTGTTAAGTTTTACAAAAGTGAACAGTTTGACAAGTCTTGAAGACGCTAATATTGGTCCCAAAAGTTTCACAACAAAGCTGCCAAAGTGAAAACGATGAGAGCTTTTTGTAGTAATGTTTGTGTTTCACGTCTCCATTTTAACTGTAATAACTCTTTGTGGCAGCAGCTAAATGATGACTGCTGTCACGGACTGGTAATTACAGAATTTCTCCACAGCCTCGGGGGCAAATCCCATGACCCCACTGCAATCAACATAACCCCACTCATCATGGCCCTGACATACAGTTCTGGGCCTCGCACCGCCCTCTCCCTTTCTGCCTTCTTGCGATCCTTCCATCCGTCAGTGCAGCTTAACTCAGACCACTTATCTAACATTCAGGACATATTTCTGTGGCTTTTCCTTAGTGTCAGTTTCATGCGTCCTGCATTCTCCACCTCACAGTTTTCTGTCTTGTGTTACACACTCTTGTGCTCTTCAGAGCAGAAACAATCGTACCGAATTCCTGACACGTTTTCTAATAACGGACCACTGATCTGTTGAAGGGTCCAGCCCACAGACCAACTAACCCAAACAACCCATCATGCATCAGTCACTTGTGGATTAGACATTAGCTCAGTGACTTGTTGGATTCTGCTGTTGGCCGACAGGTGGTGGGGATAAGGCAGAGTCGCCTGTCTGTCACTCTGTGTGACCAGCAGAGGAAAGCAACAGAAGGTCAACTAAAAATAAGCCCAGATCCAAACACATTCCTCTCTCACTCTCGCAAAAGAAACAGAGAAGGAGCATGCTACCATAAAACCAAAAAACTGCATTCTTCTCAGTAGAGATTGCAGGCATGGCTGTATTCATGGAATAACACCAAAGCAGAAAGAGGAGAAAAGGTCAAATCTGTCTCACAGATGTATAAACTATGCTGCTCACTTGTGAGTCTGTGCAGCGTCGCCATGCACACTCTCAGCATAAACACACAAACCAACAAGTCAAACGATGTATTCCGCAGTCACATCAGACCAGTAGGAGTCCATATGTGTGAGCGTGCGTGTGTGTAACACCACAATGTGTTGATTCCCCTCCTTGTTGGAACAAATGTCAACTCCACTACTCCCCCTCCTCCTCCTCCTCCCCCTTCTTCCTCCTCCTCCTCCTCCTCCTCTCCTCCCCAAAACACAGGATAACGCGGTACAGCCTCCCAATTGGGTTTCGCTTAAGAGGTTTATCGGTATGTTGCTAAACATTCTGACCTTTTTTTAATCCTTAATGCGCTTAAAATGTTCCAAACCCTCCTAATCCCCCCGGCTATCCCACACAGATGTTCACTCAGCTCT
Source organism: Kryptolebias marmoratus (assembly GCF_001649575.2). Taxonomy (NCBI): domain Eukaryota; kingdom Metazoa; phylum Chordata; class Actinopteri; order Cyprinodontiformes; family Rivulidae; genus Kryptolebias; species Kryptolebias marmoratus. The sequence goes on from NC_051432.1 coordinate 5,837,738, forward strand.
TTTATTGGACGATATTTTATTTCTTTTAACTTTTATTTATATATTTAGATAGAACCATATATTCCTGCTCAATTTTTTTTTTATTATTTATGCCTGCGTCACATCAGGGCATAATTCTCCTTCAGCATTAAGGAGTTCTTATTGCCACTTCCTTTTACTCTGAGTGTCTGTGTGCTGAGAGGCTTTACTCCTAAAGGTATAAATCCCCATATGGTAAATCACAAGTGTGAGTTTGACCTCCTCGCATGTAAAAAAAAAAAATCTTTTCACTCGGTTTAGAAGAAACTATATATTGTTTAAGTTTAAATTTTCTACAGAGAATGAGAATTTCAGAGGAAAAATTGGTTTTATATGGGGAAAAAATATATATATGCACAGTCCTGCACAAAAGTCTTGAGCCATCCTTCCTTTTTCCTATTTGGTTTCTAAGGCAACTTCAGTTTCTTTTTTTGGATTAGCTGCTTTTTTCATTCATTTTCAGTTTGATCTTTATAGTGATCATTTTTGGATAAATGTGTTGTTTTTGTTGTGTGTGTATGTTTTCAATCCACTCCAGAAATACCTAAAATGAACATCTAAACTCCCAGATTAACCGTGGTTTTGTCGACACAAGACACTTTGGATAAAGAAAAAAGTAATTGTATTTTCTGATTTTGTTACAAATCTGAAAAATGTATAATTAGCTCCAAACTTTTTTTTTTATGAATATACAAAACATTTCAACAACACATAAGTCTGAAATTTGCACAATTCTCAAAGAGCTACATGTCTATATATAAATATAGTTTTAAATACACACAGACATATACAACTGTATTGTAAGTATGAATGTATATGTGTGTGTGTGTGTGTGTGTGTATTTGTGTCCCTGTATCACACAGCCTCTGTGCCAGGCAGGCAGGCTGTGTGACGAGGTGGCAGAGTAGGGTTTTGTATGTGTGTGTATGTATATTTTTGTGTGAGCCTGTGTGTGTGTGTGGAGCAGGTGTGCCTGGCCGCCCTGCACAGCTTGCTGCCCATCTGTGCTCCCGTCTGTGTGCCGCCTGCGCCCACGCGCTGCCAACAGCACCACACTACGGCAAGAAGACCCAGGAGAGAGGGATGCTGAGAGACGAGGGGAGGGATGGAAAATAAGAACGGAGAGATGGAGGGGAGGAGGGGGAAAAAAAAGGGAGAAGAATGGGAGGAGGAGAAAGGAGGCATGTGAGGGAGGACGGGGGTATCTGCCTGGCTAGATGCCCATGCTTGCCCCCCCATCCTTAATTCCTGTTTTCAGTGCTTCCTCCCTCTCTCCATTCCCCTCCCTATTTAAACCTCACCTAACTGCTTCACGACTGCAGATTACTGCACCCCGCTGGAACGTCTCTCTATCACCGAGCTCAGATAAGTCGTACAGACCTTCAAAAACAGAGCCCATGGCTGTTTCTTCTTCTCTTTTTGAGACATGCTTATTATGTTCCTAACACAGTATGTTGATCGGGTCATCTCCTCACTGGTACACAATAAACAGGACTAATTGTGAAGACTGTAGCCTAAGCGATAACGTCAACAAAGGTAGATTACATTAAATTTGCCAACCTAATGGTATATATTTAAAAAAAATTAAAAGTAAGACCAGTGCATCAGTAACAAGTCTTTTATTGTTTCTAAAACTGGTCCACAAAGTTGCATTATCTCATAAATCATTATTTACCAAAGGGAATCCATTAACTATTTCCATAATGGACTTAAACTAAACAAAATGCTCACATTAAAGATGTTGTAAAATGGGTTTGTGAGTTATGAACTCGCGCACTTCATAACTAATCAACACTATAAAATCATACAGTGGTTTCACTGTTTTGTTTTTTAACCTCGGGATGTTCATTGCAACATCAGAATGTAATTTAAGTCAAAGATCCACACGTGATACTCACCATTTCATCCCTTCTCAGTTTTTTGTTCATAAAGCAAGTTTATTAAACAGCATTTTCAGCCACACAGGTAATATTTTTATTGCTGAAAATGAGTCATGAATTTAGCATCCACACACAGGCCGCAGCTTGTTTCCCTAAGTCAAAGCATGTGAAACAAAGCTTTCTACTGCCAGTGGTGAAAGTTTGTCCTCTTTTCCTAGGTTATCGCTTTTTTCTCTCTTCAAAAAGACAAAAAAAAAAAGCAATGCAGATTAAATAAATGATAACATAATGATATATGCTAGGTAAATATTTTTGTCGATACAGAAAGCAAAAGTTACAGTCATAAAACAAACACATCACTCCCACGAGAGACATGATAACTCTTGGATAAATCTACACTTGAAATGAAAAGTGTTACAAAAATGAGAAAAGGTTTAAATGCTTAACCTTAGAAAGATTAAACAGGACCAAGTTTTGAATTTTGGATACACAAGTTTGAGCCCGGGTGGTTCGATGACTGTTATTGTAGTCGTCTCTGATTTGAGTACAAGGTCTGTTTTTGTTCAGTTCAGTGTGCTGCTTTTTTATTTAATGTCAGCACAAGTTGAATGTATGAGAAATTGTTAGAAATCAATAAACTTAAACCATCAAAGCACCTTAGAGCCATCAAGTGAGTGTGTATGTCCAGTATGTACACGTTTACATGATGTACAATCCAGTGTAAATGGATTTCTGTGTTTTAGAGTTACGAAAAGAGCAGCTTTTTAAACCCTAAATGTCTGGTAGGGGTCAAGGGTCAAAACTTTCCTTCTTTTCAAAACGCATATGAAGGCAGAGAACCTCTCTTTCACACACATTTGCAAAAACACACGTTATCCAGTTGTCACGTGTCTGGGACAGGACGAACATAAGGGTTGATATGACATTTGGTTGACTCAGCTGATGAAATCTGAATCTGTAAAATTCACACTTACATGTGATGGTGTTGATGTAAATGTCTTAAAGGAACGTGGAACCAGTGCTCGGGGACATTTCGTTAATGTTAGATCGTTTAAAATTTTTTTGCATTTGTGTATATTTATTATCAGCACTTAAAAGTGTACTTTGTGTGTGTGTGTGTGGTTGAGGTTGGGGGGCCTCCACTACGGATCACGGCCCAGCCTAACAGAGTGTGAACGTCCTCCTGCCGAGCTGATACTGATATAACTATCCTGTAAGTGGTGTTGACACCAGCATTATTATCCTGTCACCCTCCATCTCTACTCAGCTTAAAGGAGTCAACTGGGGTAGGGGCTCGAGTGTATCATGGGTCAGTGTCTGCGCAAAGTTCTGATCCAGCCCAAATAAATAAATACAGCTGCACAAAGGCCGGAAAAGGAAAGAGAACGGGAGCAAAGGGGCCAGGAGAAGGAAGAAGGCGGTTCACTTTCTCTACCTACGTTGAGCTTTCACATGACACAAACACCAAAGCTACACACACACGCAAGGGAAACGGCTGCAGTAGAGGGTTGTCACCACCAGGTGGCATTTTTCTGGCACATGCACACCATGGTGAAATGCAAATAAAGCAACAAGGCCTTGGGCCAGGCGTCTCAGCGAGCTCAGACTTCACTCTCTAGACTGTGGAGAGAAGCAGGCCAGGAATGGAGAGAAAAGAAGACAAAGAGATGAAAAGGGAGAGAGATGTGATGGGAATAAATTCAAAGTGAAATATGGAGCTGTGAATATTATTGAGATGTGAGTAGGAGCTTATACCCGCTACATTTCACTTTTAGATAGTGAGACCTTTACACCACATGCGCACTGTTTCTGCTTGAAGAAAGTGTTTCAAATCAAAACACTTCAAAGTCTTAATAACAGAGGTGGTAAAACTGACTGTAAATGCAGACACATTTGCAATAGAGAAAGAGAGAGAGAGAGAAAAAAATCAACAGACAAGTGATAACACCTTGTAAAAAGAATGCCAAAGTAAAAATATTACAAGGAAGTTTCAGGGAGGACAGCTGGGAGAGGTTTTGCAAAAGGAAATATTACAGAAATAGTACGGCACCAAGCTGAGTGCGGAGCTGCAGAGCGAGGGAAGGGCCTGCACTGAGACTCGGTTTTCTCCTCCCCCGGTCCCTTTTCCTGCTGCCCTACATACACACTGTAGGTCTTTGTGCTGAAGCCGTCACACCTGCTGCCTGTCTGGCCCAGCAAAGGGGTGCTTTAAGGTAATCCTCAGTCGTGTTTCGTTTGCAGGAACTGTCACTTCTAATTTGTCCCATTACACTTCATATTTTATCTTTAGATTCATCTGTCTGGTTTCTTTTCATAATTTAAATCACTTCTTAAGTAACTTGAGCTTGGCATTTACCGCAAAATTTTGTTTTATGGTATTTCTTACGGCCCTACTGACGCTGTTAAACTTTTCCTCACTTTTATTTCTCAAGCTCTTTCTTTCTTTCAAGATACATAAAAGAAAGCAAATTACACTGATAGAAGCCTGGTGCACTTGCACAGCCAAGGACACACTGATAAGAGTGTGAAAACATCCTCAACAAAGACACACACACACACACACACACACACACACACACACACACAGCCACAAAGTAAGGCTGGCAAGGTTGGGAACTCCTCCAAAAAGCACCACTGAGATAACAGTGATAACAAACATTCTTCCAGCAACCAAGTCTTTTTCCTCCGGAGGAACACTTCAATGAAAAATTCACAGCAAATGTGCCACTTTATGAACATAATAATACGTCAATAAGTCAGCTGGTGAATGCGCTGCGCCGGAAAGCAGGAGACCCAATTACAAGAAAAACACTTAAGTTCTTTGCCCCGGAGAAATTAAGCCATGAAAATAAACAGAGAATCCGTCCATTTGAATTTTCTTTGAAAATCCAAACTGCTCTTTTGGGAATGCGTTAAAATCAAAGTATTTTTTTTGTCAAGAAAAAACTTTTTTTATTATAAGTCATATATTTGAACGACTACAGTTTGTTCTGATGTATTTTAATAAAATCTTGAGCATGCGAGTTCACCGGGTTCGACAGTCACACAGGCTGTAACCTACAGTAGGTATTGGACACTGTTCCTAGCCTGGCTGAACACATACAGCGCAGCACTCAGTGGGCCGGACTCCGACACAATATGCATCTCACTGGGAAGCATAAACAATACAAGAGAGTCAATCCTGTCAATGAGTGCCAATAGGACAGAAGGAGGGTGAGAGGAACTAAGGAGACGGTGGGAGGGGGTAAACCAAATAAAAGAAGGGATGCTAGCAAGACGGGAAGAAAGCAGCTGCTGGCAAACAGAGGAGGGGAGGGAAATCAGAGATGAATATAAAGGCTATGTATACTATACTGTACATATATATAAAAAAAAACTCCAGGGGTTCAAACTTGATCAAAGAGGTCATACTGTCACATTGACAACACACAGACACATATAACCCTGCGGATTGGAGGGATATGAAGCCCGTGCTGCCAAGCCACAGCCACCTTTGACCCTTTGGCTCCGGAGTTAAAGATGATGCCCGCCAGACAGCTCAGTGCAGGGCAAGAAAAGCAAACAGTGGGTTTGAATGCATGTGTGTGCTCGTGTACACAGGGGTGTGGACACACTCTGGCCAATTACAGTGATGTCAGAATGCGAGCCAATGAAAGCAAAGTTTGACAGGGGTTGATGTTCTCTCATTCTGTGCCATGTCGATATGCATTTACTCGAGCACTGGTGCACATTTGCATCTGGGCGGTGGTGTCTACTCCACCGCGTGAATGTGTTTAAGTGTTTTCTATGCAGATGAAGGATTACATGCCGTGTCAGGAAAGGTGGGAGGGAGGAGAGGCGATGGCAGGGAGATTGTAGAAGTTACAGACTGTGAACTTGTGCCCTTGAGCGCCACGTCTCAGGAGCTAAACTGCCATCTTGTTAAGTCTGGCTCATGACTAATGTCCACTCTGTCAAAACAAATTCAAGTTCAGGCGAAACTAGATTGTATCTGGAATGATTTAATGAAGTCTGCGTAGCAAAACTCCACATTTCCAGATCAGCTCCAAACCACATTTGTGCTAGTTTTAATGCGATTCTGATCAAAACATTTTTACAGCTGCATCGAGTTCGGGTTAAACTTGAATCAATGCAGTTACTGGCAGAGGGCTAAGCAGGACAAATGGTACAAACACTGTGCACTGACCAAAATCTTTGCTGACAAATCTAAAAGGGAGGAAAGTAGTATTCCTTGAACGAATGCATGTTGCCCGCCACCTTGGGTGCCAAAGTTTTAAACAAAGATTCTGCACAAGCTGTTAGAATTACAGTGATGGGGATAACTCTCAGCTATGACCACATCAAAGTTAAGCTACACAGTAAAAAAATGACTGAGTCATAGGTATTTTTGTGTTTGTGGTAGCAGGGTCCTGCCAATTTTTGTTCAAATACTCCGTGATAACGCAAAGAGATATTCTTATTATTGGAAAAATAGAGCTAGCTTCACTTCTCTGGTACTTTACAAGTTAGAGATCTCAAATCAAATCAAAACAAATTTATTTATAAAGCACATTTAAAAACAACTGTTGTTGACCAAAGTGCTGCACACATAAACATTCAATACAAACATACAAAAATACAATAACATTGCAATTCTCACAATGTATTAAAAGCCAGTGAATATAAATGTGTTTTAAGAAGAGATTTAAAAACACCAAGTGTTGAAGCCTGTCTAATATGGAGGGGCAGCTGGTTCCACAGTCTAGGAGCTACCACTGAAAACGCCCGATCACCTCTGTGGACCAGCCTGGATCTTGGGACAACTAAGCACAAGTGGGCACTTGATCTAAGTGATCTAGAGGGCACATAAGGCTGCAGAAGATCAGACAAATATGCAGGTGCCTGCCCATTTAGGGACTTATAAGTCAACAATAAAACTTTAAAATCAATTCTAAAACGAACGGGGAGCCAGTGAAGGGAAGGGATCTCTATAAAGATCTCTATAAAGTCAACCTTAAAAACTATCACAACACAGTCCTTAACTCCCCCACAGGTTTTGGGGGACCACAAAATCGAGCACACACAAATTTCTAAGAAAACTAGACTATTTGTGACTAAACAGCTGGATTCAGCCTGGTGAGACTTTGAGAGATGCAGAAGTCACCCAACTTGTTCTTAAACTCATATCTGTTTCAAAGCTTGCGTTCATGCTTGCAGCACATAGAACAATACACACCACGGCTATCTGGGTGGTATCTGTAAATCAGTGCAGATTAGAGCAGATGCATGAGCAGAGTGTCCTTTTCATGAAGACCAAAGCAGGAGCGTAAAAGTAGATGTAGATTTAGAAATTATAGATTTAGAAAGCCGAATTATAGCTGCACGGATGTCACGGGTGCAGGCTGATTGGTGTCTACTAAACACACAAATCTAATCTTATCTCTAACAAATAATAGTGTGGTCAGCCTGACCATAGCATCTAATCTGAAAAACAAATCTGATTTGCCTGCAGTCTGAAGCCATGATGCATCCACTCACCCGCACAAAAGCACAAACAGAGCTCAAACAGAAATCGCAAGGCATTTGGTAATGTTCACACAGTTTGACATAAGCAGACACACACACATAGAGACGCACACTTATGCCCATTGTGCAGCTCGGTCAAGGCCGGCGGAGAGAAAGGCTGAGGGACGAAGGATGAGGTCATGTGGGGGAGCTGGAGCCAGGCGCAGCGGGCAGCCTGAAGTCAGCCCGGTCAGAATCACATGTGGGCGACCCTGTGAGGACATGCCTGTGTGTGTGTAGGGGTTTCCTTGGATGTGATCACTGATGTCGCAGAGATCTACATGCACAGGGCGAAGGCTAATGTGTGTAAAGATGTGGAGAATATGAATGAAATGGGACTGTGATGCTCATGAATGAACAGCTGGCTGAAGAATCCTTTAGCAAAACCTTCAGCCAAGAAATTCCTCTGCACTGCTTTAACCACACACTGGTAAGGCTAAAAATATAATTAAAAACAACGAAAAGCAACAAAATATTGAAAAGAGCAAATGGGTAAAACTCTTTCCACAGTTTTAAATATGCTCAGCACGCATAAAAAAAAAATATGGTAAAATGGAAAAAGGTCAACGACTGAATTAAAATTTAATTACCATAGGAAGCAATTAAGTTAATTATTATGAATTATGCAGATTAAAAAAAGCAATATACAAACCATGTGAACAAGCCACAACAAATGGCGGTAGTGGTAACCCTCGCAGCTAGCGCAGCTTCGAACAGCTTGGAGTCCGAACAAACAAGCGAGGCCACCAACACGGGCAAGTATAGAAGCCAATCAGAACGTAGATGAACAATAAAGAAGACCACCATCTGCTTGGCGGTATAGACGCTCGATGGGGAGCGGCATCGCTGCCACATTGGGTCAATTATATGCATGTGTTTGGGAGGAAAAGGGACCGGGCATCAGAGCTTAAGTAAAAGACAAAAAACAGACAGAGATTGCGACATTCGCTGTATGCGTGCACAAACCCGAATGTTTTCTCCTCGTAACCTTTTGCCATCTTCAATGTCTGTCAGCAGAAAAAGAGCACTCAGTCTGGGCAGAGGACAGCAGGCAACTTCAAGGCTTCTGCCAGACAACAGAGGCCTACAGTCCTTGCAGAGTTTGGATCATGGACAAAGAGTGTGTGTGCCCACAGCACACAAGTCACTAAAGCACCACACACTGACGTAACATTTGCGTTTCTGTGCGTCTCTGTCCTAGTTTGTCTGCTCATTTCAGCCTCTTCTTTCTTCCAAATATTTCTGCAAAGAAGCCAGATACCACATTCGTGTGCTGATTGATCTGGCCGTATGTAAGCATGAGTGCGTGAATAAGTGTTTATACAAGCCACCCCGACCATCAGCACAACCACCACCACCACCTCCAAGTGCTTAGCCTGTAAGCCCAGTCCGATTAAAGTCTCATCCCTAATACTAATTCAAAATCTAATTCACTTCCTTGCTACAATCACCCCACACATCATCCCTGTCCTCTGCCCTGGCTAAGCTACGTTGCACACACTTACACACACACACACTATGTTGTTGACTGTGCTGTATTGTTAATCCATACTAACAGAGCTTTGCTTAGCTTTAGCCTATGAGCATAATCGATTCAGTGTAGTGGAACATCCCAGGCAGAGTCAAAGCCAAAACCTATAGTTACAGTGGAGCATCCCAAATATATAATGAGAGATTATTCCCGGAAGTAGGTTTAGTGAAACCTCAAGGTTTGTTAAATCCTGAGGTGGGAAAAAAAAGAGCTTTCAGTTTTAAATGGTAAAATGACTATGTGTCTGCTACTGCAGTAACTTACCCTGCAAACTTAACCTTACCACTTTTCTTCAACTAAAGTGGCAAAAAGAGACGGAGAAACTGTCGCTGCTTCTCGGGCCTGAACAACCTGTCTGACTGGTTTAATTACCTAATAGGAAAATGAAAACCAAACTTGACTACATTACAAGGGGTGTGAATAGTTGTTTTATAAAACGAGTATCAGTTAATGCGCAAGAATGAACCTCATTTAAAAAACAAAACAAAACAACAACTAATAATTAAATATATTTATCAATATTTTTCTCAAACCGGGGCTGCATAATATTAAACATTGCAATGATAATATCAGTTGCGATTAACCCACTATGCTCACAAAACTCACACTCCTCCTATGTTTTAGCATCTCGGCCACTATTATCTTAACTGGATGTCGACATCTTGGCCAGTCAGAGTCCATTTGTTGTCTGACACAAAGAGCATAAATTCATGGCACTTGAAAAGTAATAATGTTGACATTGCCCTCACTGATACTAGAATAATGATATATTTTCATATGCTGTGCAGCCCAACTTTAAAGTGATACTGTTGATAAAATTGAATGTTGATAACTGAGAATAATGACTTCCATGAAATAAACAATTTTATATTTGTTTAAAAAAGGCTCATAGGAAGGTTTTGTTAAACACTGTTATTGAGAAACATTTTATATCCTCAGTTCTTTTGTGTTTTTCTCCCCGACTTTAAACCTGTAAGATTTATTTAAGTATTACGAGTTTAATTAACCAGCCTTAACCTACCCTGAAAGAAAACCCTTGACAAAACTTGAAGCAATGAATGAGTGGCCTATATAACCTCAACTTTACCCATCCTCTAACAATTATTTAACTGATGCTGGTTTATCTAAATAAAAGTTACAAAAACATGCTTTCACAGAACATTTTAACCGAGAACTAAAATGGAGGCTCTGCTCTTTATTATAGTGAATCACAGCTGCACGGATAATAACTTTTTCCTGCAGCATGAATGCACTTGTTTATGTCAATATGTCCATGTATTGACAGTAAACTGAACCAGCTCTGATCAGCAGAACCCCCCCCCCCAGCTCAGAAGTTCGTTCTGGTCCCTGACCGATGGGTACAGAGTTTGACACGAGACACCAAACTTCTTTTCCCACATGTTTTGAATAAAATATGCATAATTCGTTAAAGACTAATAAACGCGTACACTGACATTTTGTAAAGCTATGAAACAGGAAGCAGGGTGTACATGTGTCTGTGTGTGGTGGAGTCGAGGTTGTGTGTGAGCAGCCCTGATCCCGTGTAATCTAACCAGTGATGTAATGCTTGTTGCAGCCGCTATAATATGTTACATAACCGTATAAAAGGCTTATGTACCCTCAGGTTCAAAGGGTTCATTCTGAGAGTGATTGGCTGTTTTGTCAAAACCAGATGCATAATGATTATTACATAAAGTAATAAAACAACTAATAACACTACGCTCAAAACATCAGGGCATGTCAAAAATTGTGCCTCCAATTAACCCTAATTTCAAAGTGTATTAATTGCTGTCATACAGCTGCACTTCACCAAGAGGAGCTTTTAATTCATTAATCTCGATGCGGAGAAGCACAGTACTTACACAAATGGCCAATACTCAGCCACTAAAATGTCTACAGTCAACTCGCAGCATACCTCGTTGGCCCCCAACTGTTCTGAGCTGAGAGGAAAAAGCTTTTGATTTGGTTGTGACTGGCAGCTCATGTAAACACTGCGGCTAGGAGAGAAAGAATTGAACACGTGCCAAAAGCTGCAAAGCCAAGTTTGGCCCTTTAGCATGTGTGTGTCTGTGCATGTGTGCATATGTGACGGGAAAAAAAGAGAGAGAGAGAGATTTTGTATGTGCAGGCATGAGTGTGCACAGTATGCAAGCATGTGTGTGCCTGTGTTTAACCAATTTACTTAACAGTTAGGGTCCTTGAGTTAAAGCAAAAGAAATTGAGTGAAAAAAAACAAGTAGGGGAAGGGATGAAGAGAGATAAAGTGTGAGCCTGGCTTGCAGAGTCTAAAAGAAAAAAAAGATTAAAACGAGCATGGAAAAAAGTAGGTTAAGAATCTTAAAGGACCGAAAAAAGACAAGAAGGAAAAGGAAAGAGTATGGAATTAAAAAGTAAGGCAAAGAAAACTATTTTTCCACTTCTTGTCTTGTTTCTGAGCAAAGGTTTTGTTTCGTGGAAGTGGAGGCGCAAAGTACCCCGCACCTGAAAGAGGTTTGAAGGGAGAAAATTTGACCGAGAAAAGGCTGAAGGGAGTTTTAACCCCAGACGCCAGGCCGCTTGGACGACACAGCAAAGAGATTAGGAAACTAAGACGTTGCCCTTAACAGAGAGTAAGAGATGAGTCAGACAGAAAACGGAGTGTGAGAAACTGTCAGGAGAATAAGAAACCAGGAAGAAAGATGAGGATCTGAGCACAGAGATGGATGAGAACAGACAAAAAAAGCATGAAAGTGAATGAGAAGGAGAAACAAGATAAGGGAAGAGTGGAAGAGACAGAAACAGAGAGAAAAAGAGAAGCATGAAGGCTTGATTCTGGTTTGACTCCAAGAGCCAGCATCTGTTTGGCTTGGGCTCAGAAAAGTCTAGTGTTTCACCCTACAGCGCCCGGGGGAATGCTATTCCAGGCTGCATGGGCTTCTATGAAAAACAGCTTTATGTGGAAAAGTGGATATGGAGGGAACCGAAGAAGAAGAGGCAACATGGGAAGGAAGGGGAGCATGAGGCAGGAGGAAGGAGGGAGGAGGGGAGGGGAGGAAAAAAGGTGGAAGACAAGAGCAAGTGAGGAAAAGAGAGGGGTGACTTGCAGAGAAGAAATCAACTCTTTTAGAGTCTGAATGAGATTAAGAGGTTGAATTTCAATGAGGGGCCTTTTGAAAAAAAGGAAGACAAAGAGTGAAAATGAGATAAAGAAAAGGAACAAAGCTCAGCCAAATTGAGGGTAAACACTTCTGTTCATTTCACCTGCAAACAATGCTCCCTCAAGTTTAACCCAACAACACCTCAAATTTATTCAAAATTCACCAGCGTGGGTGCAAAGTAATGAGGCAACCGCAAAATAGACAGACATGCACAGAAGATTTTCGTCCCTCCTCAGCATCTGGACGAGGACAGCTGTGTTGTGCCTCTCAGCCTGGGGCCTCCTCACCTGTCAGTCAGACGGCTGAAACTCCCCAAGGGACACCAAACAGCTGGCAGACAGGTGCTACTGCTGTCCATCTCCTGAACCACACCTTTGCGTGTCTCCGTGTGTGTGTGTGCACGGTTGTGTACCTGGAGTGGGTACAGCTTGGACTAGCCCAAACAAGCATCCGAGCACATCTTAAATGGCTTCTTATTGGAGGTGGGGGAGGGAGGGCATAACTAGGCAATCAGTATTTGGCAGCAAGAGCTAAGCCATTGCAGGAAAGCAAGATATGATGTATGATGTTGGTGTGTGAGCGGTGAGGAGAGGGGGAGTTATGGTATTATAGCAGAGCCCTGAGCTTAATCAAAAGCAGAGGCACTTTCTCCTGGAAAAACAACGGGGGAAACTAAAGTTTACATGAGTTAATTGAGAGAAAGAGGCGAGGGGGGATAGATGGATGGGCGACTGTGGGAAGTTGCAAGGCAAGAAAATAAACATATAGGAGAATTACAGCATGACGAGAGATTGAGGGAAAAAGTTACAGAGAATGAAACGCAAATGTGATGCAATGATATAATAATGAAGAAATGTTTTTTATTACCTCACCACCACTCTCTCTAACCAAGTCTTTCACTGTCCCGACCTTTTGTTCTCCACTTATATCTTCTCTACTCTCAACTGTAACACCATTAATTTGTTGTATATTATGAAACGTTGCTATAATATATACATATTTATCACCCAAAGTCAAGGGCAAAAAAAGCAATAATGTGTGTTTGTTTGAGAGTCTGTTTCCAGTATATCTCATGAACCACTGTGAAGATTTTAATTAAACTTTCAGGAAGTGATCACTGGATGTACATCTACAACCGATTAACTTTTGAAGACAACTCAGTTCAAAATGGCTGCCACAGCCAACTGAATTTAGAAGACACAAAAATGGCCATAATGCAGTCAATTCAACAGATACTGAGCTAAAATTTGATGTAGTTGCAGCAACACACACAACATATAATGCAAGTGCTGCTCATTGCATGAAGCTCTTTGCTCAAAACATTTTGCATTAATTGTTGCTGTAGCTGTTGACCCTGTTTGTCTGTTAGCAAAATATCTCATGAACACAATTGTTTATCCTTTTGAGTTGATCTAATTTAAGATGGCCACCAGAGCTAATTGACAATGATACAAAAAAAAGGCTTTAACTCAGTAAACTTATACAGATTATGAGCTAAATTGATGTGGTCGTAGCTGAGAATCATTTACAAGAAACCTGAGCGTTCTCAACAAGTTCTCAACAGAAGATGATTTTAGTCTAAAACTCTGGCAAGAAAGGCGGTACGCAATGTGCACTCCTGCAAGGGATCTAGACCTTTAATATACATAAGATTCATATTTCTTTAACTCTACAGTGGAAGCCCTCCTGTGTGTCCATAATTCTCAATCTAACTCCAACTAGATCCCACTGGAACACATAAGCCTGTACTATCCCTGTACTATCAGCTTTAGGAGGGATTTCGGTCATTTGAAGGCATTTCACTTGTCCAGCCAGGATTGATGTTGAGTAAAGCCTCAAACCAACAAACCCGCACATAAAGCTCCTTAGGATTGGTTGAGGACAAATCAGGGAGTGAGCAAGAGAGGGAGAGAGGAGGAGAAGGAAGGCTGTAGGGAGGTGTGAGATGACCAGAGGCCTTGAAATTCTTGAGACTAAAATGAATGCGAAGAAGTTACTAAATTGTTCCCAGGCTCAGCAGTTTTTCTCTGGTTGTTGAGGTTTTGCTGTGAGAGGGTGGGCTATAAAAAAAAAAAGTTTTACCACCAGTTAATTTGGGGGGATTTTTTTTATCACATTCTTTGGGCACCAATTACAATGAATCTTACAGTGCATATATAAAAAAACAGGTACCCTGGTATTCCCAGTGTTTAAGGATTTAGGAAAGCACACTTTTTGTTTCACAAACATAGAACATTATAAGCCTTTCATAAACTTTAATATCCATCCATCTATTTTCTTTTCCCACTTTTCCGTGCAGGGTTGTGGAGGAGCTAATGCCTCAAACTATAATTTAAATTAGCAACAGGAAAAAAAAAAATTAACAGTTATAATAATATGCTCTAAACTTCTGTTGTGATGTAGAGGTTTTTGTATAATTATTCTTGTCAGTTTTGTTAAAAGACAAGCAGTAATTCACTGAGACATTAAAGGTGTCCTTTTTCACACATCTGGAGAAGAAGACCCGAACATTGCATGCTCTGATATACAAATAAAAAAAAAGCTGGGAGAAGGTTTTCCCACTCAGGACTAAGAGTGCTGGGTGTGTGTCACTGCAAGCCAGCTGGGTCCCTTCAGACAGAGGAATTCACCATAATGCACCTTTAAAGAACGACACTCAATCACCACATGGCTCTTTACATCAATCAGCAGTACAAGACGGCAAGGGAGCTTGATTATTCCCAGGTATATCAAATGCATTCCTTCGGGCTGTTGTCCTAAATAAGTTGCCTATTTATTGTTGTCGTTGTTGTTTTCCTTAAATAGTCAATTTGAATTTGACTATGACTAGACCAAAGCAAAGTGACACCTACTACAGAGACACATTAAATCATTACACTATATATTATGAATCTCATTAGAAACATCCTTAATTGCATGTATTTTGTGTGTGTGTGATCAAACTGTTAAAAATAGATTATTTATTTATGGAAGATGCATGCTGTTACAAGAATAGTGTAATTTAATTGCCTAAATTTTCTATATTGTAACTCTATTCCTCTGTATTTTTAACTTATTTATTATTTTCTGAAACCTTTTTTAATTTAATCTAAAAAGAGTTCAAAGTTGAGTGTTTCTGGAAAGGACCTAACAAACAAGCACAAATACTGCATTACTTGTTTTCTTGCAAAATCCATCTCAAGTCTTCTACATGGAAATCCACTGAAAATATAGAAGCGGAAACAAAAAAAACCCCTGCTTCACATTCTCATGTCTGGATTAGACAAATAAACCATAACTTACCTCAGCAACAAGGTTTTCGTCTGGCCCAGTGCCAGCCTGCAACCCTTTGTTCAACCAGTTATTTTATAGACCCATCACCATTTAGTGTGACTATATCCCACAGTGCTACAGATTCCCTTGATTGCATTTCATTTCAGTAAAAAAAAAAAAACACAACACGTGTGGAAAATGTGCAGAAAAAAAAAAAGAAAGAATCTGCTCCAGAGGGAGGTAAAGCTGCCCATATACACACTCACTCATATAGCCATATGGGCCATAACATCAACTGGTTGGTTGTTTTAATGAGCACATTTGAGTGAATGTTTACTGCTACACTGGAAGCGTTTGCATTCATCAACACTCTGAGAAGAGACAGCCATATGATTTCACTTATCCACGGCCTTGGTCTGAGAGCATCAAGACTGAAGATAGTGACGAACTAATAATCCCCTTTTCCTGCAATTACCCTCACCCCCCCATCACTCTTTTATGTCTTTTCTCTCTCCTTCTCTGTCAGCACTTCGCTCTGTCTGTTTCTCTTCTTCTCTCAGCCCATTACCTTTTCCTACGTCAAACCTTTTTCTTTCCACTCCTCTTTACCCAACGCAAACATTTCTATTTTGTGGCCTCAACCCTCAGCGTCTCGTCTCTCTCTATACATTTTTTTGAAAATGTATAGAAAAAAAAAAAGTCAAATCTGCTTGCCCTTTCCATTCCAGTCTATAGGAAAACTGAATAAGAACACAGTATCTGTGTCCAGCAGTGTACTTAGATAGGTTACCAAATTCCACATCCTGTTACACAATCCTGCAGATGTGTGTTGTATGGGAACGGTGCTTGGCTCGAGGGAAACGGCTCCATTTTATATACCAGACAAGAAGATGGAGCGGGAAAGAGCGTTTCCTAAACATTTGCTAATAATCAGAATGTGAAGTTATTTGTAATGAGAAGAAAATCTTGATGGAACAGGTCACACCTCCGGCCTGCTACGACTGGTTCCAACTGGTTCCAATATTAATCCATACTAAAAGTTCAGTGGAGGATTGTATGAAGTGTGCAACACGATGAGGGCTTGTGACACAACGCATCGTTAGCAGGGCCGGTGATGTAATACACATGGGGGTTTTGTGGCGAAACTACTGACGCCCTAAATGATTGACTCTCTCCTGGGAGAAGGCAGGCAGACAAAAATAGATACAAGAGAGGGAAGAATTTGGTATGGTTAATGTGAAATCAGAAGTTAATGACTTGCCGTGTTAGAGTTCACAGCACTGGCTCCAAGCGTATTACCACTCTTTTCCAGTCTTACCAGTGTGCGTGATCAATAAGCCTGTCAGGCTGTTTTAGCTGAAGCTGGCTGGGGATCAATGCTCAGTCAGAAATCATACAGTTCAGACTGAGGCCTGAGGCCCAATAAGGTCTTTTTATTAGCTCTTTGTCTCAGCGAACAGACACAGATCCTCTTGCTTTGGCTCCTTCACAGCTGATAGCGATTATTAGGGCTTATTGATAAGCTAATAGTGAATTAGGGCTAGTAGGGATTGCTTAGAGAGGATTACTGTCTGACCTAACATGGATATAGAAACCATGATGACAGCAATAGTGATGTTGATAATGAGAGGAAACACTTTAACACACACACACAAAAGACAGAAGACAAGGTAAACTGAAGGAGGCAACAGATGGAAATGACAATACTAAGTTCAAAAAACCACTAAAATAAAAACGTTTTTGTAGTGAGAAGCCAAAACTAATCTTACTGCCTGCCACCCAAAAGGCAAAGGTGAATGATAATGTTTTTGCCCATGTCTGTTACAAAATATCTCATGAACCAGCAGGCAGATTTGAATGAAACTTGCAGAAAGAAATCATTGGACGGACAATCTACAATTGATTAACTTTTGGAATCAACCCGATTCAAAATAGCTGCCACAGCCAGCTGACCATAACAAAACAACAACACAAAAAATAGCCAGAACTAAGTCAATTTTTACACATACAGAGCTAAAACTTTGCTTGGTAATAGCTGAGACTGATCTCCTACAAATTTATAGAGCGCTAACAAATTGTGCAAGTTCTTTGTTTAAAATCTTGCCAATAACTACCTCAAGTTAACCCGATAACTAACTCTGTTAGCAAAATATCTCATGAACCACAGGACAGATTTGAATGAAACTTTCAGGAAATAATCATTAGATTAACTGATTAACTGCTCAAGATGACTGCCACAGCCAACTGAATGTAGGAAACACAAACAAATTGCTTTAATTCAGGCAGGTTGACATAAGTGATCAAGCCTCCTAAACAGTAAAATAGACTGACACACATCTTGGAAAGATGTTGTACTCAGAAAACTGTTGTTTTTATCTTGTTTTTAATGTTTTTTTGGGGTTTTGTTTTTATTCTTCTTATGTTTTTTTTATGTACAGCACTTAGGACAATGGCAGTTGTTTTAAAATGTGCTGCATAAAGTTGAACATGAATTTTATAGATATTGTGCTATAATTTGGTGCGGTTGTAGCTGCACAACGCATGAGATCTTTGCTTAAAACCTTCAGCATTAACTGATGAAGTCAATCTTGTTTGTCTGGCAGCAAATTAAAGCCACCGGTCGGATTAAAAAAAAACAACAACTGTTTGTTTAAAAAAACAACTGATGTTTGGAGTCAATCCAATTCAAGATGGCCACCACAGATAGTCAACATGAGCAAACGCAAGAATTGTTACAACACAGTCAGTGTTACAGATACTGAGATAAAATCTGATGTGGCAGGAGCTGAGAGTCATTTACAACACTGTTACACTGAGAGGTGTGGTGTGGAAGAAAAAAACTCCTCAAAGTTGGCTGTAGCATAAACAAAGGTGGTTTATTAGGCCTCCTTCAGCACAGCATGGCTCACAGACAAGACAAAATGACATCTCAAGCTTTCTCCTCTCTCTCTTGGCTCAGCCAGCAGTCCTCTTATTTACTGTTGTCCCCACCTTCTCAATTAACTGCCCAGCCAATCAAAGTCCGGCAAACATGGGCCTTTCTATAAAAGAGCTGGGTTTGAGGCGGGCCTCCTCTTTGGTAGGTTCCAAGATGGCCGCTACAAGGACACACCCAAAAGGTAACAAACATTTCACAAACAAAAGGATCACATACACACATTCTAGAACTGAAATGTTACAGAAAATATTATTGCTTCTTAACAAACACATACTCTGATACCGCATGAGATTGTGCATAGGGTTATTTCCAAAGTTTGACCAAAACGCCCACAGCTCCATTATCTCCTAACATAAGATGATCTTCTTCTAAAACTCCTGTACAGACCTTTAATTCATGATGATGTTTTTCATCAAATATTAGCCTGTACTTTTTTTCTGAGAAGGTTTTGTAGGCTACTTAAGATTAAAGGAATGAGACTAAGTTTAGTTTTTATTTATAAAACACATGGCAGTCAAAAGGTTTGGCAATTATTGTCCAAATACTGTGAGATTGTACTGAAGTTTAAAGCAGAAATGCAAGGTTTTTTTCAGTTCGTTTTCTTTCTGCTGACTGTAACTTTGATGAGAAATTGATTAGTATACATGACTGAACGCTAAGGAGCTCAATGAGTGGAATAACTACTCAAAGGAGAACAAAGCAAGACGGACTGAGACTCCGAGCCTATCGAACACGAGGAGGAATGACTCGCTCAGATTAACTCTCTGGCTTTTCAAACAACAGTGACAGATGCATACCCCTCCGCACTTCCATTTGTCAGAGATCTATTCCTGCTCTTTCTTAAAGCAGACTCTCTCTTTCACACATACACACACACAAGCACGCTCATGCACATCAAATTCACACTGATGGCTTATGCTACCTTTGTCACCTCCCACTCACTGGTTATCTCCAACGACACAAACCCACAAGATCCCCTACCCAATTTCCACGCATACAGCCTAAATGAAGCTGTGAGCAGGCATTAAGCCTGACAGAAATAAAGGGAACAGTGAGGGAAAAAAAAAAAAAAAAATACCAACGCGGGAGAAAATGAGAGGGAAATGGATGAAGGGAAATAGGAAAAGTGGGAGGAGAAGGAGTAAAGAAACGGGAGGTGGATTTTATTTAATACACTGACTTTCATCTCTGCTCTACAACATACTTAGGCAGATCTTTTTCTCTCTTTTTTTGGAAGGGGTTGGGGGGGGTAACGTACTCGCTAAATGTTGCACACAAATGCTCCCCCTCCCCTACTCCGACTGAAAAAGACACAATGAACCTTCTGTACTCTCAACACCGGGGGGGACACGCACAAAAAAAATACTGCAATCCCGGCCAGATTTGAAAACGTCTTGGTTCCTGGCCAAGGTATCTGAAATAATAGTCCACAGCTCATAATACTTTATGTAAGCTTTTTTCCCCCTCTTCTTCTTCTTTATTAATCAGTGGTTAGGAGTGATTTTCTTTCACTGTTAATTCACCAACCAACCTGATCTGTGTGTCTAAAGTTTGGACTGGATATAATCCAGGACAGGAACAGTCCAAAGTAGAAATATATGACTTGCTTCATCCATCTGTCTTAACCCTGCACCTGACTAATGTTTTTATAGTACATTACCTAAAAAAGTTTGCTTTTATTTTCTTATTTGGCTCCTTATTGTAAGGATTGATTAAAAAATGTTGGGGGAAAGATGGAACTCTTTATTTTGCAGAAAAGACTGATTGACTTGACAAAGCTTAAGAGATGACAGATGTAACCCATGCTCGTAACAACTATGCTCACAAAATCCACACAAGTGTTCTCCCCTTATTCCAATCACTATATATTATTCACTGCAGCCTCAGTTCAGAGCTCCTACACGTCTTCTCCCTCATGTATTAAGAGCCGCTGGGCCATTAGTGTCTCTTGGCCTCTCGGTCTACAGCTGTGTTGGATGGTACTTGAATACAAATCAAGAAATAAATCATTCACTGTTGTAATCTGGTTGCGACACATTTTCTTCCAGCTGGTTAAGTGCCCCATTTCTTCTTTACTGACAATTGTCAATCCCATTTGGAAAAAAGGCAACAGGTTCTCAGGTAATCAGGCTACACTGTGGATATTATGGTAGTTTTACAAACATTCTAATCAAGGAAAATGAAGGAATCCTGTTTCTTCAGCGCAAACTATGACAAACTCAATAATAAACACAATAAATGACACACATAATTATTTTTATGTACAAATGAAAGCTTTAAATACCTACAATATCAGTGAAAATGACACTGATGTTCCTCACTACTTTATTTAGACACACAGTGCCGAACAAATATTAGCCTTTAAGGGAGACTGGAGATTGACAGAAGTCGACATATAAGAGAGGGTATACCCTGGACTGGTCACCAGTTCTTCACAGAGCTAAGACAGAGACACTCAACCATGCAGGCTCACCACCAAGTCAATTTAGAATCACCAATTAATCCCATGTGTAAGTTTTTAGACTGTGGGAGGACGCTGGGGATAACCCACAGAAGCATGGTGAGAACATGTAAATTTTGCACGGAGAGGACGTGGCTGAGATTCAAACCATCTTACTGTGAAGCTAAACTACTAAGTCATCAAGCAAACTTCTACAAAAACTAAATAAGTCCTAAAAGTCCACCGCCTAAAATATGAATGATGATAGATGACCCATCTGATGGGGTCAGGTTAATGAGCTCTCACTGTGTTTCACTGCACAACAAATGCCTTTCTGACCAGAAGACAAAACCATTCACATAACTTTGAGTTTTAAAACTTTTAACTTAATCAAGACTTCTGCTACCTCAAGACTCTCCCCAGGTTTTGCTGAACTCTAACAGAAAACACAACTTGACATAAAACAAGACTTTTGTCTTATTAACACTGTCTAAAAACTCTTTGATGTTAGAGACATCCTTCTATGATAATGGGTGGAACACTGTTTTTACTGCTACACTTTCCTTGTAAAATTATAGTAAATTAAATTACATTTGTTGCCCTTGGCAAATGTAACGGGTAAAGCTGCAACATTGATGCATACCTGCAAGATACATGATACTTCAGCTCTGTAATACTTAGGTTTCCCATAAAGTTTGACATCTAGATAAAAGCGATGAAAGATCTGCTCGTCTGAGCCTTTTCCTTGTCACCACTGCTAAAGATCAAACATGTCAGTTTTTGTGTGGGTTGATGTGATTTACTGTACTTTTACTGCACATGCTTTTAATACTATGTATCACAAAGGTGTTTGCTTTGCTCTAACATTTGTCACACAAAAGCAAGCACATGTATCATTTGAAAACCTGTCTCTCCGCCTTTTTAAAAGCAGGAAATCCTTAAAACGTTGAATATGGTAAGGAGAAACTGGACCACTGACCTACTTCACTAACAAAAGCCTGTGGATACAACCGAACAAGTAGATAAGATGTCTCATCGTGATAGCTCTGAACTTGACAGTGGCGTTTCTGTATATCAGGTGCCCTTTGCCTGACCCAGTCAGTCACCCAGAGGAAGGAGTGATTAGCAGGACTGTAGTAGCAGGAGCCCACCTGCTCAGACTCAAAAGCCCTCATACAGCCAGCTCACTAGAGTCAACAGAATTTTAAACACACGCTCACAAAGACACACTTGCACCGACAAAGACACATGTACACGCAAACACGCATGGGGAAGTCGCACACAGACACGCAGACAGTGGTGCACGCGGGGACTGCTCCCTCACATGTACTCGCTCACTCAGTCTTTCATCCTAACAGATAGATAGAAAAAGGAAGGAGGCAGAGGAGTGATAAAGCCCCAGACAGCAGTGAAGGGGGTGAGAAAGGGAGGAAGGAAGGGAGGAGGAGCGTTTCCTGGAGAGACGGGGCAGGCAGGATATGCAGAAGGAGAAGGAGGAGGAGAAGGAGGAGGGGAAACACAGGGTTGGCTTGTTCCAAGCAAAGGTTGTGTCCTTACAGGGGCTCTGTACACATTTGTGTCAAACAGAGGGGGACAAAACACTCACTGACCATTTCCTGATGTAAGAGACACAGGAGAGGAGCACTCACTATGCAGAGCACAACACAGTTTCACCGCTGTTTGGACCTAAAACTCGCATGCAGGGTAAACAGACACTCACAGACAAGCAAATACTTGCATATGTCAAGTTTTGCTCGCAGGTGGAATCCTGGATTCTGGTAACTAAATACACTTTCTGTTTCATGAGCTCTGTGAAGACAAAACCACGGAGGACTAAAGTATGTCCTGTATGTAACAGAATCCCCCCCTTTCTCCTTATTTTCCTTCTAAGCCTCTTTCTCCCCTCAAGAAGCTTGTTTTGTTGACTGCCTCTTTTCAGCCTGCTGTCTCTTCTGTTTCTGTCCTCTCCCTTTCTTTCTCCCCTCTGTATCTCCCTCTTTCTCTCCCTTGGCACTGTCTGGCTTGTCAGGCCTGTAATAGAGCTCCCATTGTTTGATCAAGAAAGCAACAGGAACTGTACCCTGTTAACCCAGCTATGTTGGTATGCGTGTGTTTTTGTGCACATGCATATATTTCTGGAAGCCATTGTACGTGGTTATGTACATAATGTATGGCTGCCTGTTGTGTGTGCGTGTCTGATAACAGGATACATTTCTTTCTAGAGGGCTTTGTGTTTGAAGTGTAAGCAAGCATGACATTAGGCTTTACACTCAACAAGTGCCCCTCTTCAGGACTCCTTATGAGTACGAACTTCCCTCATGCACTCAAAAGGGCTGGGCTTCTAAATGTGACCTCTCTTTGCTCCATGTTCTTTCATAAAACGAACACTCACACTCATTAAAAACTGCACTGTAACATTTCATTTTCACACATGCTTCCCTTACCCTGCCCTCTAACCCTTTCTGCAACACTCTCTCCTTCTTTTCTGTGCCGTTAATACCCCCATCCCAAATCTCCAAATGCCCCCGTCTCAAGTTGCAGGGCCCGTCTCTCATGCCTGTGTGTGTGAATGCACACGTGTGATGCTCCATTAACTCTAGTGGTGACAGGCCTTTGATGCTGCCTCTGCTCCCTAATCCCAACAGGGAGGGAGGGGAAAGGGGGAGAAAGAGCTCTGGTTCAGGCTCAGGCTCAAGTTCAAGTTCATTCCTAGAAGCTGAACTTGATTTTTTTATGTTTAACTAGCATTATTAGTATATTAAAATCCAACTAATGCAGTTATTATTCATTTCTCTCCATATAAATGTGCACTCTCAAAACTGCTTAAACTGTTGAAGTTTAAAAAAAAAAGTTGGACTTAAATTACATTTTATTTGCTGAATGATAAAATGGAAGCACAATAACTGCTGCTTCTGAACTGTCACTCATCCACTAAGTACATCTTTGTCATCTTTGCTAGGATATATAGTGACAAAAACCACTGGCAAGTGACAAGGATCTTACACTGCAACTGGTTTACCCTTTGACTTACAAGAACATAACTGGCCTGTCAGAAACATTGACAAACGTGCACCAACTGCACGCTGAGCTTTGGCTTATCTTTAGTTTAGATCCAGAATTGTGAAACTACAAGGTTTTTACAGTGTGCGTGAAATATGAGCAAGTTGACATCAACATACAAAAGCAAACCAAAAACCTAAAATTACTAGATAAACAACAGCTCGTTTTGGTAAAAAATAAATGTTGCGAGTCGTGCTCTGTGTACCAACAACTTTCATTGGAGACCCAGCATTGTGGCAACACAGACAACAAATTTAGGCAACAAGAACTGTCACCCCTACAGTTCTGAACTGAAATTCATAATCATAATCCAGTTAATTTCTTTTCAGATCACGTATTTATCCTGATGGCTGTGTGTAGGATGATGCAGTCTATATATAACTTTGACTGCGTGAAGTTTAAATTTATCATTCGATTTATCGCTATGTTCGGTTGTTAGCTCATAAAGTTGACATTTTGTTTGTTGTAAATTTCAAGCTACACAAAAAGAAAATAGACAAAAATAAACTGTTAGTTAGACCAACAAAGGCATAATAACCAAGAAATCACTACATGTTATAAGACAGAAGACTTTACTTGTGATAATGCATTAGAGACTGCATCACACACTGGCAATAGCAATATTTCCTTGTTGTTTGAAAGTTCCTAATTTGTATTCCTTTAAGAAAACAAAGGAAAAATAAGTTTCCAACTCGACAGACACCATCAAGGCTGATGGCTGAATTACAGTGGGGGGAGGATTACAGTATGTGATTAAAATTATAATTACAAACAGAACTGCTCTAATATTAATTAAGGTTATTTATTTGAGTTGTTTTTTTAACTGTTTTATGTTTTTTTAATCTTAGCTCTACATCATGAAAACAGAAAGTTGATCATAAAGTGCTTCATTGGCACCATCATAAAACAGTCAACCTGTCCTTTTAATTAACTTCTGAAGAAGTTCATTTCTTCCTGTGCATTCTTAAACACCTTTACTTGTGGGTGCAGTAGTGCTGTGTAGTATCAGTACTACAGCTCGTAAGAAAATTTTCACTGTACATAACTTGAGTCTGATTCATGTGAGATAATATAAGACTATTTTAGACAACCTGATTGCACCATCCTTCACACTTGCTAACTTAAGTATTACATAGTTTCTCTGCTCAGATAAGACTAGAGTAGTTTCTGGTCATAATATCATTTTATAAAGACTAAGGAATAAAAATAACATCAGTAATCTCAATTAAATGCTTTAAGTTCAGTAAGGATGTTGACACTGCAAAAACAAACTTAGTGGAACCATTGTGAAAATAAAAGTTTGACCTGTTCTTTGAAGATTACTGCACATTTTAACAGGCACTTTGAGATTTAAAGAAATGCTTGTTTGGCTTTTTGGACTGCCATTTCTTGAGATCATAAAATCTAAAAACAGGGTTGTGTTGGCTTTGCGTGTTCAGAGTTCCTTTCAAAGTTTAAAATGAGGGCAGGCACTCTGATAGTCTCATTAATCTCGCAGAGGCAGGAAACTGCTCAAGTTAAAGTCCTTTTAATGTATGTCAAATGCTAATCTTTCATCTCCTAAACTACTGCGTATCCAGTGTTTGCCTAAGCACTGGCTGACCTGCATCTTTGAAGTGTTAATCTTTTCTGATGAAGTTCCAGTCTAGCTTTTTGTACCCTGAGATCCTTCTGGAAGTTAACTTTGGGCGACGTGGAAGCTTGTCCTCCGCAAAGTTTATCTTGCCTAAAGTAATGCCTTTTTATGTTGTTTTAAAGTTTTATAAATGTCAGCTGTTCGAAAAGTCTTACTCTTTGAACAGCAAAGTATTTCTGAAAGGGTATTTTTACCCCAACATTAACACTCATTTATACTTGAATCAACTATAGACACAGAATCAAACATGTGGCTATGGGGATATTGAGAATCCTGAAAACAGCCAGCAACCTTATCCAAATCCCCATGCATCTTCAATCACTGTGCACTGATTTATTTTCAAAGACATCAATGTATTTTTGTTTCATTCGTAGCCAATTTGAATGCCGTTTTGTTAAATAAACATTGTTTATTTTATGTATTTTTCCACCATTGCTATGCTAAATGTAATTTTTAAAATTGAGTTTATTGTGGTTGCTGGCACTTGCGTAAATACAATTATACTTTAAAGAAAACCTAAATTGTAAGAAGGATAGCAATCCTCAAAAGTGCTAGTTCAGTTTATTTAGCGTTTTCAAGGCAACTGTTTCAAAGACATGATCAACTTCAGATTTGATTATGTGATATCTGGTGTAATATGTTAAGGAGCAGAGCCCTGGCACTCAAAGCACTTGCTTGAAAATGTCTTAATAGAATAAGCATCGTTGGACAGTGGGTGTGGTGGGATCATCGCTGTTACCAAAAAAAGTGACGCTCTGCAAGTTTTGCATTGGGAAGACGGCCCTGACATGTGTTTACCATTTTACCATCAGGAGAAGATTTATGACACACACCCCCAACTTCTAATCAAGAGGGTATTTTTTGTTCTTCTTCTTTTTTTAATGTCTATTTGCTGTCGGAAAAGTAGTTGGTTTGCCCTGGCAGGTGGTGTGTGCATGTGTGCGAGAGCGCACTTGAGTGATGAGGTATTTGGCAACTGGAGAGCAAGCTTTATAATAAGAGATATATCCCTGGATGATTTTCGACCAAGTTCCAGCTGGGAGCAGTCTGCGATGCCTCTAGAACCCAAAGTGTAAGGAGGGAAAAATGAGAGAAAGCAGGGGTGGGAGGCAAAAATATAAAAGAATAAATAAATAAAAGATGGAGACAGAACGAAGACAGAACATAACAAGAAGAAAAAGGGAGGGAAAGTGTGATCTGACATCTGCCTGGCATCTTTTCACCTTGCATGCACTTTGACCATTTACTCCAACCCGTCCTTCATCTTGTACAAAACAGGAGGAAAAATGACATCGCTCATCCGACTAAGGCAAACATCCAAACCAAATCCCCCCCCTTCTAACACCACTGTCTGACACTTCTTCACTTTTCTGAAGTGCTGTGTGCATGTGTTAAATTCTAAGGGTGTATTTTTTTTCCCCCTCATGGGCCTCTGGTCTCACACTGAGAGACGTTGAGATGAACTCAGTGCCTCTGCCAGGTTTCTGCTCACGGAGAGATATTGAGGCGTATCACACTCTCCAGCTATCTGGCCCTGGCTGCCTTTGTGTGTGTACGTCTGTGCGCACAAGAAAGAAAGTGTGCATCGACTGGCTGTGGACTCCTGGAGACGTCTGACTTTCTCACACACAAACGAGAGAACGGTATAGGACATTACACACATTGGCACGTCCTTATGTACACACACACACACACACATACTGTACTTATGGAGCAAAAGAGAACCATAACAGCACGAGCTCCAACAGTGCCTCTTTGACAGATTTAAGTAAATAGCAGCAAACAAGCGATTATTTTTGGCACACCAGGCTGCAGTCCATTCCAAGAACTAGGGGAGGTCTAATGGGAATGGAGGGAGATGAAATCACATAAACAGATGTGATTAAAGTCAATATCATATGTATCATTACTCATTCAGACAACGTACTCCTTCACTGGACCATGCTAATATAAAAACACGCGGGCACATAAGCGTCTCTCGTTACTGCTACGCTTTCTCTTTGTCATATTTTAGGGACATTTAAGATCAGCCTAGCCTTCGGAGAGCCTGAACTGAAACATGCGACCATCCTAAAGCTTAACAGGCCACAAACGTCAGCTACACTCAGAGAAAAAGGGTGGCCACATGTATGGTAAACGTGTTTAATATGTTGCAACAACCTACATGGGATTTCATCATGGTCACTTTTTTTTTTTTCTAAACATGCAACATGAAGCAGTGTAAAAGGGCAGTAGGATCAGAGTGGGATCTGCAGCTGACATGGTCAAGCTGACCCACTATAAGTGGATTTGTAATCCTCGAGTGGATTTAAACAGTGTTTACTGTCATGGCCAATGTCTGTGTGTGTTTGAGTGAGCGTATGTGTGCGTGTGTGTGTGTGTGTGTCTGCACAGCTGCATGTGTTTCCCCCAGTTACTAATTCTTTTGTCCATATTGCTTCCCGACTATTTTCCACTAATCCAACAGCATGCCTTCTATATGACCGCACCAAAATCTTTTTTGTTTTTTTTTTCTTTGGTAAATTCAACTCTTTCTTGCTTGATCTTTGCGTTGTGCAAGTCCAATAAAGCAATGCAGTGTAACACATTTACACATGTGCAGCAAACATTAAATCTCAGGGTGTGTTGGCAGTACCCCAGAGAGGATAAGCTGCTTTGGGCCTGAGGGATACTGTCACCAGTCGATTAATCGGTCATTACCAACACCAGGCAGGGCCAGAAGTCTAATGCTACTATGGCTCTGGCACATGCACACTGGTTAGAGTATGCAGAATCTCACAGAGAGATCAAATCCCTGCAGGAGGTTAATGTGACCTGACCGTAAAAGGTTCACCAAGGCACAAGTAAGCTAAGGTAAATCGAATAAAATTTGTGTTGGTTAGCTACAGAGGAACTGAAGTCTAATTACTGGTTCAGATGGTTGAGCACATAGTAAATTAAGCAATTTGAAGGGTACTATACTGGAGTAATAGAGGTAATAAGTACTTACTTGTGATAAGTTAGTCCTTGAAAGGAGTGGGCACTGTGCAGCTGGGCCTGTTATTGAGGAATCTGTATGGGATTCTCCTAATCAAACAACATTTTGGAGGCAAGAATTTAAATAAACAATGTGATTAACAAAGATGTTTTTTTCCTCCAGACTTTGCCATTTTTTCAACCAATAAAGATAATGTCTTAGTTTTATTCATTTGCTGTGACATCAGCTTAATACTTGTTTATAGGTGATGCAAAGTAAGTGTGCTATTTCCTGTTGATAACTCTAGTCCTTTTTAAATAAGCTGTTTGATTTTGTGCTTGTAGAGCAAACCAATTTTAGCAGCTGACCTGCAGAGCTGTCCTTTTTGTCTGCACTTTTCTAAATTGTGACCTCATGCTAATTTGCCATTTCCTGGTAAATCTGGAACCTGTTTCATCGGTTCTCCGTGAGCTACTTTTGGATAAATATAAAATTTGATTTGTTGCAATTTTGAAATAATGTACAGCATTTACTCAAGGAGAAATAGAAGCTAAAGTCAATGATTCGTACTGCCTCAAGTGAAGAAATATCCCACATCTTTGAAGTTATATGAAACACAAGTTAAGTACAACTCAAGTACAGATTTTTTTATAATTCCCTTTAAAAAGTTACATTGATAGACATGTACAAATACTTAGCAACATAAAACGCTCAAAGTTAAAGACAAATGTGCTGCGAGCAAATACAGGATTTGAAGCTTGACCACCATCTAGATTTGCCCCAAATGACGTCAATCAGCTTAAATCTGGGGGAAAATCTTCTTGTGTTTGTTTACCAAAAGGCTCATGGATCATTAAGTTAAATCAAGGCAGTGGTGCGGGGAGAGGAAAAGGTAGAGAAGTAAAAATAGGTTAAAATAAAGTCTAATTCTGTACAAGGTGCTTCTAGGCTTATAAAAGAAGACATAATCCAATTAGCTATATTAAAAATATTTAAGCACCTACATGTTTAATGACTAAATCTGTGCAGCGATGGTAAGGAGGGGGGGTGGGGGGGGGAGAGATTTAGTGAAGCTTACTTTTGGTAGATTAGTCAAGGCACGTTTGGGTCAAAGGTCAAAATAACAGATGATGGCTGTTGGTAATGTTTATAAGCTTAACTAATGTAAGTTTAACACGACAGAAGTCCGTGTTACTTTTTAGATGACAAGGACAGTAAGAATTTTTATTTTGGTTAAATAAGAATTACATTGAGGTCATACTTTAAAGCAGCAGGGAGTTATTTTACTTTATTTTATTTTAAGCAAGACTGATTTGCCCTGGATTTAAGATGACTATTGGAAACAGGGAGACATTTTATATGTGTAAAATGTGATAGGAAAAAAAATTTTGTTTACAGAAGCAATGATGACTCTAAAAAAAAAAAAAAAAAAAAAACCGCACAGGGCCCTCATACAGTATGAGATGCTCAAAGAGCAGGTTTGTTTGTGCATGTCTGTGTATTCAAGGCTTATTGGCCCCCAGCTGCCACCTCTGGGGAGGAGGCATCCAAGTGCTGAGTGACACGCTGCTTAGTGTCTTAATGGAGAGACGGGAGGGCCAGCCAAACCGCAGCCTCTGCACTGGGTCCGTACAGCCTGTAATTATGGAAAGATGTTAAAGTTGCTGTGTTTGTGCACATGTGTGAGAAAAGGTAGAAAGATTAGTTGCATCCTCTTATTTTCTAACAATTACATTCAAGGTGTGTGTGTGCGATGGTGGACACTTTTGGGTTCTTGTGTCTATGTGTAATTTATGTGTCATTTTCTTCTGTCTCCTGCTGTTACGGCTGCGGTTGTGCACGGACCCACACACTAAAAGAAGAATTGAAAGTTGTTGAGAACTGTAGCTGCATTCAATTAGGGAAACCACATATTTACAAACAGTTGAGGAGGGGGGGGGGCCCTCTCTGTGACTCATCAGCCAAACGGCACACTTGCACTTTTGACTCCAGGCCCGTTTCTCTCAACTGCAAAAACTAAGAGCCAATGAGGGGAAAAAAAAAAAAAAGCAGAAGGACGCAGGGAGCGAGGGAGAAAGATGACAGGGTGTGGACAGATTGACAAAAAACACACGCCTGCATGCTGGCTGTACATGTGTGAGCAACCGCATAAACAAATGCATATGTGCGCATATAGGAGCACAAGCGCAAATTAAAAGAGCTCATTTGAAACTTTTGTGGGGCGAACAAACACTCAAAACCTGCCTAATTTTAGAAAACGACGGGTGGCCCTAAACAGAAAACAAAAACTCTGACTTGGAATGGTCTCTGTAGAGGAAACTGTTGCCAAGGTTTACAGTGAATTATGGCGATTTTAAACAAACATGTCAGATGATTTTTACAGTGTTGCGAATGCAGACCTCGTGTGACAGATTTTCTCTGAAACTCCACGAGAAAAGGCTCGCTGTCACGCATTGGACCTCACTTACGTACTGTAGTTTAAAAGTTTGAAATATTATTCAGATATCTGCACCTGGTTTCAAGCATTAAACCCGACCCAGTTTTACCGGCAAAAGGTCACAACAGAGATCTTTGATTTCAAATTTACAATATTTACAATACTGATTATCTCCTGTTTGGATTGCAATATAGTGTTCTTTATTTAAGTGCATCAATGATATGTTGACAGTGTGTTCATATGATAACATGCTCTTTCCTGTACCTGCTAACAGGAGAGGACATCAAAGCCCAAAAATCAGAAGAGAAAAACTCTGACCTTGTTTTTTCTTTTTTTTTTTCCTCCATGGCTGTCAGGACCTTGAGAGAGCAAACGGAGGCACAAGGCACTAAGTGTGAGGGCTGTTTGTCTTGACATGACCTCTGTGTGAATGCATGCGTGCGCATTAGTGCGTGTGTGTGTGCATGCATCTGTGCAGCGCGCCGCATCAAAGGACTACGGAGCAGCTTAGTTGTTTTGACCTGTGACCCCGGCATGCTCCAAGATCGAGGGAGGGTGGCGGAAAAAAGAAAACGACGGTAAAATGTACTCTTGCTCATACACACCCGTCCAAACACACACACACAGACACACAGGAGCACATACACGAGAAAAGGGGTGGGACACAGAGTCATTAAATGTGCTACAGCTAGAAATAACAACTTGCGATGGAATGAAATGGCAATTTGTCCAGTTAGTTTTAGAGCAGGGGTAGGTAAATCTACAAAAGCACGCTCACACGAAGACTTTTCTCTCTCCTGTCTGCTTTTATGTGCATCTCCTTCTGTGTTGCAGCTCATCTTTCTTTGCTGCTGAACCTTCTGGATCTGATCATTTTGTTCTGGCCTCGATTCAATCAACTCCAAATATTCATGATGATTCTCATTTGACTTTGGTATGAACACAGAGGACAAACAGAAGAGTTTCTCCGGATGAGCACTTCATCTCTCCGTTTTCAAAGGCAATCTCTCCTCTTCATCTTTCCTTACATTTATTTTTAGCCAATGGCATAGATAACATAAATCCTTTACAAAACATCAAAAAACTGGCTTAGGGTGTGTGTGCACGGTGCATGAGTCACTGGATCAGTGTGTGTGACTGAGTGTGTTTTAACAAGTTTGTCCAACCTGCAGTAAATGACTCATTCACTCTGTGCGCTAATGCAGACACACGTCTTTACTTGTGTGTGTTTCCTGTGTGTGTGTGTGTCACAGCTGTAATAACTTACAACTCCCTGAACCTGAGTTGTGCTTTTACTGTCTGGTATATACTCCTTACATTACACATAAAGACAAAAAAAGAAACATTCTTTTTATTATTTTACATCAAGAATATTCCAGTTAAGTAAATCGGGCTGCAGAAATCTGTAAACAAAATAGACCTAAACTTTGCGTTTGATCTCTGTAGTACTGCCACAGTCACTAAAAAAATGACATCTTCTGCAGGTGCTACAAGCGTTAATGTTTATACAGGTGCCTTTTTTTAAGACTGGACTGTGTATGCTTATACACACATGGTATATGTCTGAATATTGGTGCGTGTGTTTGTGTATAACACAGCCTTTGACAGCCACTGGGGCGGCGGTGGTGATGCGGCCGGTGTGTTTGCCTTGGCAGCAAGTCAGCATTCCACATTCCTCTGTGATATTCAGAACTGTGACCTCAAGAAACCCACGCTGCAGAAAGGCTCTCTCTTCTTTTTTACGTTCCTCCTCTCTCTGCAGGCTCTCTTTCGCTCTCCTGCCACCGCCCAAATTCTCTCTATTTCTGTCTTGTCCTCCCTCCATATGCTTCAAATCAAAACTTGGGAAGTCATCTGTCACCTGTAGCCCCCAACACAAACCTCACTTTATTTTTGTTCTTTTTAAAGGTTCTCCTGACAGAGGTGAGTTTCTCAGTGCTCCAAATCTGACCGTGAATCTTGAAGAACTCGCAACACTGTCGTGATCAGATTACAACTAAGATTAACTCCTCTTTTTGTTAAGAGTGCATTCTTACTTGGATGTTTAATTACTAGAAGTTGAACATTCGTGTGTAACTATTTCAGTTCCCGACTGGTCTCATAACATTCTGACTAACTTGCTCTACATTAAGAGGCTCCTCCCACTTCGCTTTAAGGCCACACCCACTCGCCCAAAGAGCCGTTTCACCTGAGATGACCCAATGCCTGAGGCGAAGCGGTTCCTCCTCTCTCCCTGCATGCCTCCTTCCTTCCTCCCCCCTCTTAGCTCGGGCTGTAAACTACATTGCATACTTAAAACACATGGCTTCTGCACCTGACACCAAAAGTCAGAGGGGCCGAAAGAAAGACAGATGGAAAGAGGGAGACGCATGAACGGGAAATGTTTAAAGCATATTGAGTTTCATACGGGACAGAAAAGGAACACGACCGGCCAAAGTCAGATTCATTTTAAACCTGTGATTTTTACACGACTTCAGATATCCTGCAGTCAGCGAAGCACATTAAAAATCCTCATGCAGGGAAAAAGAACCTCAACACAGCAAACTAAAATGACATCAGACCATTTCGGACAAAACGTCTCCCTTCTTCCTGATCATTAAGCCTTAACTGTGTGCAGTTTGTGCGCCATGTGACTGACCTACATACAGCAGAGCAGATAGGAGCAGGAGTAAATTAAGGTAAAGGGTGGAGTAGTCAGTCGCCCCTCTTATCTCTCTGCCACTCTGACACTTGCCTCTATCTCAAGTGTGACTTTATACTTCTGACTGTTGGCAACGGCCTCCTGTAAACTTGTAAATGGCTGAAGTCATAAAATCAAACCCAAGACAGAAAGATAAAAAGGAAGCAAGAGCTAGAAAGAACTAACCGATGGACATAAAATAACAACAGGACATGTTCATGAACTACGTGCCTGTGTGTAGATGAATATGGTACATGGGCAGAATTCAGCATAGGCATGGTTGTAAGACTACATAATTAAACTAAGTCCATCCAAAATAACAAATAATATTGAGTCTGCTGGTAAAATTAGCAGTTAAACATGTCTTTGTGCATGCAGAAGTTCTATGAGGTGGGTTTAATATATTAAAGTATTCACCAAAAAAAGTCACTCTGGGAATTTTACCAAATATTAAAGAAGACAGAGTATGTATATGTCCATATGTGTGTCTGCGGGTGCATTGGGTACGTGTGTTTGCAGAACTATGAGTGAGCGTATGCGTGTGTTTCGGATTAAGAGCTTCACCCCTGGACCTCGAAATTAGATAGGGGATTAGTGGGACACATCCGCCACCTGGCATTTTAAGCTCCGCAATTACAACAACAACTTTTAATCAACGACAGCCACACATGTGTCGTATACAGTCGGAACTCAGCGACTCATCCATCTTCTTCCACATGCTGGTCTCTCTCAGGCTGCCTTGAGGCTGACCAAACCGCAACACGCTCGCCTCGACGCGCATTACTGTTTTCAGGCTGATCCCGACCCGCTGTATTAATAAGGATCAGTCCAGATTGGGACTTGTTAGCGCTCTGCACTAGGCAAGCATTTGGCATCCTCACAGACTTTTACTTGGCACGAGATAAGGAGGAAGGATGTGAAGCAGTTGTTGCTAGACAAGGAGGTAGCTTCCCATTATCACCTACGCAAGGCGTTTATCAGCCAAAGAGCATGGCGATACTCCATCTTGCACTCCTGCAAAAACTGCAGAATTGGTAGGAATTCATTCAGGTTGCTGAATGCCACTTAAAAAGGCTGGGTGTTTGCCGACATCCAGAGTTTCAGCGTGACTCACTCATCCACTCTTAAGTTATTCAAACCCCTGGCGAACATTCAGCTGGAAGCGGTACCCGTGTCTTCAGAGTAACATGTTGGACAATTAGGTTTTATTCAAAAGAAAACACTCACAGACCTCTAAGAAAATATAGGTCAACTAATAAAATAAGAAAAAAAAGTTTAACGAGTTTTGTTTGTATAAAATAGTGTTATTTTTGATCAGAATTCTGTTGTCTTATAGATACAATATAATTGAGGAGGACAAGCTTTTTTGTTTTTTTAAGTCTAAATCAACACATTGTGCAAAAGAAATGAAAAGCAGGGACAGCAACCAAATGCTTGACAATTTTGCTTCATTTATAGCAATGGCCAATGCACTGTAGGCTAGCAACCAAACTAAACACAACCAGCAGCCAGACACTATGAAAGGAAAAGAAATCATGTCCTGTTTCATGTTCACTTCCAGTTAAACAAGTTAACAGAGATTTACAAAAGCCCTTCTGTGTTCAAGAGGCACTTAAGACCACAACATTATTGCAAATAAAGAATAAGAAAATATTCTAGGATTCACTTCCAAAATGCCACAAGATGTGCAGTTTAATGTCCTGCACCTCACCCTTTGCAAACCTCTAAATACGCAACTGGGACTGAGCTCCTGATTTGAAGGAGCTGATTGAGATTTACCCACTGACAATACTTTATTGTGCAAATGCATAAACGTTATCAGACTTGGTAGATTAAAAAGTTGTTTAAATTATGCTAAAATTAAAAAGATAAACAAAAAAAATCTCCTAGGCTGTGTCCATAAATAGGTCCCAATCAGACAAACAAGTACGAACTGAGGAACCTGCATGATTGCACAGACAAAGATCAAAACAAATGTGTTAAAAAAAAGTTTTAGTAACAGGTGTTCATTTGAGGAAACCTTTGGATGAAGAAATAAAAATCAAATCAAATAAATCATTATTAAATGTAAAGCTAAGCTATAAAAAAAACAGGAGCAAGAACTCTGGGATTCCTTGGAAATGTAAAATTTCCTTCACCTTTTTTTTTTATCTCCACAATAAACAAATCTGAAAATCTGCAAAAGTTACTCAATTAAAAAAATATGAAGTACAGTAATTTATGTAACAGACTGGCCATTTTTGTACATGTATATGTATATAAACTTCAATTGTCTTTTACTGGAAGTGACCAAAACTAAACTGCAAATCAGTAAATAATAAACACACCAACAAATAAATAAATGAATAAATTTAATGTAAAAAAAGGCCACAGTAAGAATACAAATCAAATGAAAAGAAGCAAAATGACCTTATAATACCAAATAACAAGCGGCGTTTACATCTCAAAGCTTGGATAGCATTCTTTTACAAATTACAACCAGATTTCTTTAATTGACCACCATCTCCTTTTAAATTGCCTCGTGCCATCTTGAGTTACTGCTGGGGTTTTAAAAGGCAACAGAAAGAAAATGAAAGATGAGGACAAAAGACGCGAGGGTAGGAAAACAAATGTCCAAGGTGAACGAAAAAAACTGAAAAAGGAAAAAGGTTAACAGCAACAGCTAAACCAGAGAATCTGAGACAGAGATGGAAACAGGGAGACAAAGTGTAGGACAGAGGACAGTAATTGCAGGAAAAGGGGCTCATTAGCCTGTCACTTCTCTCAATCCAACCCCCAATTTAAGGTCAGAGGGAGCAGAGGGGGGAAAAGGGGGAAGAAAAACGAGAAACAAGGATAGAGAAATCTCATGCATCTACACTTCAGACAGTCCTAAATGATGTATTCCTAAAGTTTTCTCTGTGTCTATTCCAAACAGGCAGTACCAAGCGTGCACACTGCACCCTCATGGATCACACACCATATCTCCCTACACACCTCACACACGATGAATCCGCTGCCACATTCTGAACTCACTCAGGGGTGGGGACGAAATCCTTAAATAGTAATAAGTAATTAAAAACTGCGGAAAACAAGTGGTTGTTAAAGTGAGGAAGTAAACAATCAGAGAATATCTGACTAAACTGTTCACTATGCTCTCTGATGAACCCACTTTTTTTATGTAAACCCAGGTTTGAACAAATGGAGCAGTGGAATTTTCATCAAGCGAGGACCTATTGTAACCATGATTGGCCTATTATCTATTACGGATACTGACTCATGGCTAAAGCAAACAGGACAATGAGATTTCCATCCCTTCCCTGAGGAGTCAGTGTGTTTCCCTGCCCGCCCTGCGCGCAGTTAGGACCTGCAGTGCATTGCACAGAAAGTGGTTGTGTTATAGTCCGAGTAAGACTGTAGAGCTAAGCTAAAGAAGATGTGAGTTTTTTTTTGTCACTTGTGGCAATAGGAAAAAGTTGCAAACTTCTCTTCTGAATCATTCAAAACAACAAAACACTTTTAGCTTCTGTTGGTGGGCTAAAAGAGCTCAAGAATAAGTGGGATCTTTTCCCAGAAAAAATGCTAGATGACCAAAGAACTATAGGTCTAAATACTGACATGGAGGAAAGGTATTGAGACTTCATATGAAGATGTTATTTACTTCTCCAGTTCAGTGTACCACAGCAGGAGCATCTAGCTGTAAACATCCGAGTCAAGAAAGAGCATGACACGGATCCGTACTGTATCAACCTACTCACGGACTACAAAGGCCCTTTTGTGTGTGAATGTGTGTTAAGACGTGCACCAGGTGCCAAGTCCGTGCAGATAATCTGCCTGAAGTGATGCAAATTTTTCTTAGCATTAGGAAGAAAGCGCAACAAACAAGCACAATTACTGCAAGCAGGCTAGATCTAACTGACAGGGTATTTTTTTTTTTTTTTTTTTTCATGAGAAGTTTGTGTCGCCGATCTGCTTTGTTTGAAACCAAAAGATAAAACAGGAGACCATATGTTTACTGTCGCGCACAGCTACGCACGCGCAACATATGAAGAAGGCACAA
Source organism: Kryptolebias marmoratus (assembly GCF_001649575.2). NCBI lineage: Eukaryota > Metazoa > Chordata > Actinopteri > Cyprinodontiformes > Rivulidae > Kryptolebias > Kryptolebias marmoratus. The sequence continues at coordinate 5,875,286 of NC_051432.1, forward strand.
CTTTTAGAAATACCTGCAAAACAGCGCAACACATCACATATTGTTACAAAACAGCACATGAACGCATTCATTTGGTATCTTGTTTGAATTATCGGTTCAGCTAACGTTTTCAGCCTCTGCCGTTCAATGATGTTTGACTCAACAAACGCAGTGCTTTAGGTGTCGTGCACATTTTTGTGATACACACAAAGCTTAAATATTCATACAGCGCGGGAGAAAGGCATTGTGTGAAAAACATATACACTCATATATTATACATAGAAAATGAATCTCTCTGCTGCCTTTCTCCCTCTCTAGCCTTCTTTCATGTAGGAGGCAGCACTGGGCACTCAGCCATGCCACATCAATATGCACGCTGGTGAAAACGCTTCCCCTGCTTAGCCTGTGTTGCGTCGGTGAGGCTTGAAGTTGTGAAAGCTCTGAGCTACTGTCACCGGATATGGCAGGTTGCGTTAGCTGGTATTTATTTAACGCAGGACGGCGGGCTGTAGCACTCCCACAGCGGAAGGCCGGGACCAGGCTGGCCTTGTCGTAGCAACCTGCCACGGTGACAGCCCACTGTAGCAGACAACACCAGCCAGTGCCACCCTGGAGGCTCCTTGGATTGTACCCAAACAAGGTTCCCTGGGAGCCCGGGTTGCCATGGCGGCAGCCGAATTTGGGCCCAATAACAGGAGGCGAACAGGAGGTGGACTGGGGAGGGGGACTTTGGCATAGCGAGGCAGCGGATAGAGGAAGAAGAAAAGGGGGTTCCTGAATGATATAGAACCCTATTGCCTTAAAAGGCATCAGATTAAAAAGACCACTGTAGACATTTCCAATGAAAATATGTCTAAATTACATCACTGATAAGATATTAAACCAGACAGATACAAAAAACAGAGAGAGAACATGTGTTGGATGCCGCTGCTACCTACACAAAAGGCTTTTAAGAGCCTCTGAAAGACAAGATGAATGTATTGTATGTCGTCTACGACCTCAAAGTCGTTTAATTGAAAAGTAAAGAAGCTCAGCCTTCGGATCAAACGAGTTACAAAGTGACAGATGCATTTCTCATATTTTACTTTACAAGGTTACTGCCATAAACAAGATGAGCTTAAGGAAAAAATGAAAACTTAAAAAGATAAAAAAAAAGCTGTTAACATTGAAAGACACCACTCTCCTGGTTTCGTTGCCTTGCTCTTTTAGTTAGAATTCACTGAGTGGTTGGAGATGACTTAACTCCGCGTTCGAAAATCCATCTCCTGTTAATTAAAAAGTTTTCAGGACGAAAATGCGCCACGGGACTTTATAGCACTTAGTTTACACCTCGCCGTCTTCGTCGACGGGCTGATGAGGTGAATGATAAGCAGCTGAGGCATACAACGATACAAAGGATCTTTCTGTGACCAGTTCACCAGGGTGTCCCTAAGATCCCAAATCTCCAAACTTGAACGCTTTAGTTAAATTGAAAAGGAGGAGAGAGGGAAAAAAAAAGCAACTTGGCTCGTAACACTGTAAACCCATGCAAAGCGGAGCATAACACTTGGTCTGGAAATGTATAATGAGGAGTCACACATATGCACTCTCACACTTATGCACAGAAGCTTTGCCAAAAAGCACAACAAACACACACACACACACACACACACACACACACACACACACACACACTGCTTTGCACTAGACACATAAACACATACTGTCACTAACTAACCCCACAAAACACCATCCCACCACAAATTTGTATTGAGACTACGAACAAAAGTCATTATCCAGATGGTTTTTTTTTTTAGAAAATTAGAAAAAAAAGGTGCGTCGATAACATGAAACAAGTAAAGTGATGTTTAGGGGGTTGGTAAAACTGTTAAATATCACATACCCAACTTTACCCAACACCAGGCTTTCCATCATTTATTAAGGTTTGTTTTCCTTCAGTTGACTTCAACCAGCACTCTTCTGATTACAGTATCCTCCTCCACTTCATTCTAGCTAAAATCAGCTTGACAAACAGCAGTTAATGAAAACGCATGTGCTATTTTTTTAGTATTTCTGGAAATCCTGTGACACTTTGAGATGAATGACCAGCTTGTCTGTGCCCTCACCTTACTCCACGCACCTGAGACTGCCTCCCACCTGCTCCGCGCCCCCCTTTAAACCGAAATAAACGCGAATGAACGCGCACGCCGACGCCGTCCCACTCCAAACTCATCGTGTTATCTAAACAAGCACCATCCTCTCGTCAGCGGGTTTCTTCTCTGTCTCCTCAGAGAACAGAGAGACTGTCCTGTTCACGGATGAATGGAGGCTTTTGATGAAGCGCTGAGCCTTGTTTACTGCCACTCCATTTATTTACCGGCCTGTTTTTCAAGTCGACATTGAGGGACACTTTAAGCTTCCCCCCCTCATCTAAACCTCTACTTAACTGCACACTTCCCATGCACTACATATTTAGACAAAAATACACACCATCCCCTCTCTCAATCCCATGATGTTCCCCCCCCATTTCATCCCGCTTCCTTTTTTCTGTCTAGTGTCCTCAATCTGCGTCCAAACTGATTTGAAGCTTACTCGCTTACACAGACGCATGCCAAATTTTATTCTCTGCATTCTGCTTTTCAGCAAACTCTCCCCCTACCCCCCACCACCACCACTACACTTTTTATTCTTCTCCAGCTCACGGTGTAACAAACACCAAATGACGCCTTCATTAAGCATTTTGCTCAACGGGGAAGAGAGTAGCACGATGAGAAAAACTGACACGCGCAAGTCTGATGATGTGAAATGTTTTAAACAGAGAAAGAGAAAAAAAAAAAAAAGCAGCTAAATTAGTGGTTAAATTAAATGGTCTGAAAATCTCATAAACTGTAAGCAATCAACTTAGACAAAACAAAAGACATGCTGAAGAGCAATCAAGCCTCAAAGCTCATAATTCTACTGGAAGAATTTTTATTTCTTAAAACGAAAACATATTGAGTAGGAATAAAATTATTAAAAAAAAAAAAAAAGGCAGAGCACCTGTCTTTGAAAGAAACATATTCAGCTAATGTCTTGGGGCAAAATACAAACAAAATCAGGGCTAAAACGAGCCTCAAAGTTGAGGTTCAGAGCCTTCGACTGCCTGCTTTTACAAACAACAACCTTGCTGTGAGTGGTCCTATTATGTGCCAAAATGTTTGTGCTTGCAAGTTATTTAGAATTTTTCTATAGCCGAAATTAGGAGTCCAGGGTGCTAATGAGGCTAGGGGAGGGAATTCACTTGAACCCTAAAGAGAAATAATAAAAAAGAGAAGGAACAAGAGAAGGGGGGGAAAAATGAAACAAGAAGAAAGCGAGGATCAGAGGGAGGAGGTTGGCAGGGACTGTGTATGAAAATTTGGCGCCTTCCATACAGAGAGATAGCATCGTGCCAAAAAACGGCCGACTGCCGACACAACTCCTCTCACTTTCAACATCAGACTGATTCGCCGTGTTAAATGCGCCCACATAATGATTTCATTATTCTTTAACCCACATGTGCAAAATAAAATAGGTTATTTCAATCCTTTTTTTTCCCCCTAAATCAGCGTGGCTCAAACTTTTTCTTAAAGCAACAGAAACTCAGTAAAGCCATTAACTTAAGAAGGAAAAAGAAGCCCCAAACAACAAGAAGATGAATCTCTCTGCTGCCTTTCTCCCTCTCTAGCTTTGACACTGAACCCAGCGCTGGGGCATTTCTAACGACCCGATCATGGCTGGGAGGCAGCCTTTGGCAGGGCCTCGCTGTGGGTGCAGTCCGGTGAATAAGCAGTCTTCTCTCCCTCTGCCTCCTTTCTGGCTGCTGTGCCCGGGAGTGAGCGCTGCCCACTGCACGCTTTCTCCACTTTTTCCTCCTCTCTGTCTCTCTTAGGTCAGAAAACCCCTCCGGAGTGGGTATAAGGTTTTTGGGGGACAGATGCATTTCATGGTTGGCGCCACTACAAAAGCCTGAAAAGAGAGCTGGCACTGCGAAGACACAGTATTACTACAGACAATACCTCCCCCTCACTGCTTCTGACCCTTTCTGTTCTCAATAAGCTCTTTCTTTTAGTTTCTTCTTCTTCTTTCACTTCCTTTCTTTCTCCCTTAACACTCTTTAGGTGTTTTTTTTTTTAACTACTCTTTTTTTTTTTTTTTTAATTAAAATTTTAAAAAATTCTCACAGCTTAAGATAATAAAAAAATCCTATTTTATTATTACTGTGTGGCAAAGGTTTGCCTGAACACATTTTTGGACCATTTTAAATGTACAGTTAAATCTGCTATTAGACATAATTCAAAGCATAAAAAACACCCAACTTTTTTATGCAAAAAAGGACGATTCATTTAAATATGTATACACTGTAAAATGCTAAAATTAATGAGGAATATTGGGTTACACACTCACCCACACACACATTTTATGTATTTTGATTACTATAGTATATACTGTAGCATATTTGCATGTAATATTGTGACCACTGTCCCCACAGATAAAAGGAAAAGTATTGTTCCAAAAAAGTCACCAACTATGGCAGCCTCCAGTTTCCTACATTACAAATTAAGACACAAAAATGTAGCCGGAATTCAAAATAAGGGCGCATAATAAAGTGAAGTACCACAAGGGAAAATTTGCATTCAGCGTTATTACAGATGACAACACGCGCAATTTAATTTGACAATGAGATAAGATTTGTTTTTGATCATAAAAGCCAAAAACAGAAAGCTGAAAACTACGTGTGCTGCTTTTTCCTCTCGAAGAGAAACACAGGAACTGTCACTGCCAGGCTCATTCAGAAGGAAAGAAACGATCTCAGAAGAAACAATAACAGAACTAAAAGCACAAACTGCCTCATCTGGGGTTTGTTTTTTCTCTCCACAGTGATGGAGTTGCTGGGATAATCTGTTTACCACATATCTTCCAGCGCTGAAAGTCAGCACACACAAAAGGAAACACGTGTGAGCAGACTAGAAATGTTCGTCTCTCCTGAGTCCAAAATTGACAAAGAAAAGGAAAGAAATATAACAATCATAAGCCAAATCCTTCCAGGGGAAAAGCACTATATCAAGAATCATTGCCTATTTTTACTGATCAGTTTCATGGGAGACTAATCATAAAAACATTGTCTCTTACTTGCCTTTCCCATGTTTTTTTTTTGTTTGTTTGTTTTGTCATAATCTCATAAAATAAATGCTGCCCCTGTGGTTTTGGATCAGTCTCTTAAGCAACTCTTATGTTAGCAAGACTCTGCATTTTAGTGTTATACAAGGTCTTGTGTAAATGAGCGCACAACAAAGATTTGGCTAGCCCCATATCGATAGCTATCCAAACGCACTTCTTTTTTTTTTTCCGAGGCCAAGAATAGTGTGAGAAGACTCCCTCTCTCTGTCTCTAATGTGCGGGGGGGGGGGGTTCTCCCTGCATCCCAGCCCTTCAGATTTTATACGCAGCTGCCTCTATGTGTCCCCCGAAGCCAGACAGAACAGACCTGGCTAAATGAGAGCTATCGTAAACATCCGCCGATGCCAAAGCTTCTCTGCATGTGAAGAGCCTTTCTTAGCCGACGTGGGCCCGGTTCCCAGCGCACAATACAAAAGCCTCTGACCTGACAGACTCCCCGAGTGTCAAGATTTCATTTCATCAAAACCTCGCTGCTGAGTGTCAGCCCGAGCCCTGCTCACACAGACACAAACACTCTCACACGAGGACAGTCCACTCAATGACTGCGGTGTCAGGGGAGCCTGAGAAGAGACCAGGAGGTAATTAACAACAGATTACTTTCACGGGAGAAGAAAAAAAATTATGATGATGATAAAAAAGTGGGGACCTGTGGAACCCGTCAGAACATTCAGTCAACTTTTACTTCAACATAAGTCAGTCGCCATCTTTTTTTTTGTTTGTTTGTTTGTTTGTCCTCATTTTCCTCATCTCGTGATTGAGTTTTTCAGACCTATAAATCCAGGTTTTTGTTGTTATTTTTCTCAACGATGAACGCACAGGGTTTTATTTGTGAATCCCCACCGTGGTCAGCGGAGTGTGACCGGAGGCTGGCTGCAGCACCGGGTCTTTCTCTGGACTTTCTCATAGCGCTGTCCAAGGCATTACTACTGCAATAGTGAGACGGAGGCGGGATCTGGCACCGGGGAACATGGAGTGTGGAGCGGTCACTGCAGAAAATGGCAAGGCGAGCACATTTCACACCTCCCTCAGAGTGACTGCAAATTTCCTGTGCTGCACTTTTGATTGGAAACACATTTGAAACATCTTTTCATGATCACACTTGCGGCGTACAAAGAAATAAGGAGGGAAAAAAAAAAGATATATGAATAAGGTCCAAACTATGAGTAAGAGCAGTGAGCTAACTTTGGACCAGACAAATGCTTTTTTTTTTTTTTTTTTCTTCTTTTATTTTTCCAACCCCGAATAAATCAGAAATGTGCTGAGTTTAATCTAAAACAGCACAAAGATTATAAAGCAAATCAAAGCCTACTGAACGCTTTGAAAAGCAGACAAATAATTTCTCCTCAGATGGTGTAAAAGTGGAGCCACCTAAGCAGTAGTCAGACTACCACAAGAGAGAATTATATCTACACCAGCACTGCGGAGTAAGCCAGCGCAAAACGCTGCATTTAGGAGTTATTGGTGGGTCCTTGTTAATTTGTGGTGCTCCGGCAGACCTTCGGGACTTCGGGACATGAGATGATTATCTTTTCATAATTTACTTTCACTTCTTAAACACTAACAGTACTCTGAACTCAACCACAATCACTTGTCACCTCTCCTTTATTCTTTGCCAGCACTTTAGTCGCAACATACAAAGTGTGGTTATGTCTTTTTTTTTTTTCCTTTATCTAATGTGCCTTAAAAAAAAAAAAAAAAAAAGAGCAAAATAGAGGGAAGGTTGTCTGCTGTGGTGTTGTGGTTAATTCTGTAACGGCTGCAGTGTGTTATGCTCTGTAACAGAGAGAGGATCTCAGAGGCTGGCTGGCTGCAGAACAGTCTTAGAAAGCCTGACGGCAAGCCCAGAGATTCCCCATGGCAGCTTTTGCCACTCTGTCATAAACAAAACACAAGACGTCTTTCTCTTCTTCCCACACCAACGGAGCTGCGGTGCTGCCAAACAGAACAATCACTATTGTAGCCTCCTCTCCTTTCCAATATGCTCTCTCTGCCTCGCTCGCTCTCTGTGTCTCCTACAATATAAACAAAAGAGATCAGCAGAGGCTTTACCTCTGTGAGAGCAACAATGAGGGCCATGTTTAAGGAGACAAAACAAAAGTGTGTACGGGATCAAAGAGGAGCCAGGAAGACAGAGAAGCTAAAGACTGACAAAATACAAACCAAACAAAACAAATAATGAGCACATCTTGTCATTTTGTGGGAGGGGCGGGGACGGAATCACAGCGACACATCGCCGAGACCGATCAGCCCAATGGATAAATGCAGACCATCATACCTCCTCACTCACAAACGTGCATGTTAAATATAAACGAGAACCACGAGTGGAAACGGCGTGGAACGTTTACAGAGTCCGCTTTGACCTTTTATCTCTCCATTCATCACGTTCCCTGTCAGTCAGTCAGTCAAAGCGTGACTCAAAGCGAGCATCGGCTCTTTGGGAGAGGATAAAAATACGGCGACGGACCGCGTTGGCCAAATGAAATAAGGAACAGCGTGCAGAAAGCTGACATTATGAATGGACAGCGCACCGAGCAGCAAGTGTTTGACTGTACTGCTGTGAACCGAAGTACTGTGGAAGAGATTACACAGCAGCAAGCCAAAAAAAAAAAAAACCCAAACAGCTGACAACATCAGAAGAAGAAATTTGTCACGATGCATTTACAGTTTGTTTGCACAAAGCAGTGTTTGAACACAAACTAAAATTCAAATGTCTTCATTTTCTGTCACGAAAGCTTGTCTCAAACACTATAATCTGTTGAGAAATTCCCTAATTGTTTTTAATCTCCTCTATTAGCACGCTGTGTGTAAATTGCATGTAATACAATACCAAAAAAATAATATTTACAGGAGGATCTGCTGGTAACATTTTAGAAGGGGAATCAAAACGCTTTGAAAATTTCAACAAACTTTCTTAATAATTATAAAAAAAAAAAAAATCTGACTGACTCAAACAAGTCCCCTCTCAAAGGTTTGCTCAATTATCTTATTCAGTCCAAACATACCACAATAAATTTCCTAAATTTATATGTGATATTTACAAAAAAAAAGTGTATACTTGGAATAGCGCTAAATGTTTAAGCTTCTGAACTGTCCGAGAACCTGTGAAAAAAAAATATAAAATCTAATATCTTTGGGAAACAGTTTATAAAGATAAATTAGCATTAAAACAATGAGACGGACTGAATGCTACCTATCATTTATTGCCATCAAAGAGAGACCAACAAAGCTAAGCTAGAGCTGCTGCCAGGGTTTGGCTCGGGCTGTGTGAGGTGTCTGGCCTGGACTGAGATTTGGTGTGTGTGTGTGTGTGTTGCAGAGAAAGACAGAGAGCCGGCTGTGATAGCATTTGGCTACACGTTATTGGCTAACGTCAGAGTAAAGTCGGTGTGTTTAGGCAGCGGCGGCGGTGCGCTGCGTATATACGTATGCGCCGTTTTGAGTCGCTGTTTGAAATTTCCAGAAAATTCCAGCTGAGATAATATTAGGTCATAAGCTTGTTTGAACACCCAGACAGCAAATGGTGATGTAGTGCGTATGTATTTGGAGGATTTGGCTGTGAAACATATTTTGTGAGTGTGTGTGTGTGTGTGTGTGTCTGCTGTGACTGTGTTTCTAGCAGTGTGGAGAAAAAAAAAAAAAGGAACCCAACACAGCCAGTGTTTTGGCTGCGTGTGTAGAGTACGCGCACAGTGATGTTTGGCCGAGTGTGAGAGTGTGTATCCACGATGGTGGCTGAAATACAACAATGTTTGGCCGTATCAAACCGTATCTGTGATAGTGCCTTGGACGAAATGTGCGCACTGTGTGGGTGTGTGTACACAATTGTGACTAAAACCGTGCTTGGCAGTAAAAGTGCGTTTCCAGAGATGTCAGAATTTTTTCTTTTTAACCCCCCCCCCCAAAAAAAAAAAAAAAAAGAAAAACTGTGCATCCTTTTTTATCTGTGTTTACACGGGTGTGAATGCGGCGTGTCTTTGAGCTTTGCCGGTTTGTGTGCGAGCATGTGTTTGGCAGCCAGGTCCGATGTGGTGCTAGCATTCAGGCAGACAGCGAGGGCAGCAGCAGCAGCCTGTGGCCCAAGACCAGGAGACTCACGGCTCCGCTTCTCTTTCACACACACACACACAAAAACACACCGTCTGGGCTACGGCCAAGTTACAGTCATTCACTACAATGGCCTTATCGTGGTAGCTACACTTCAAACAATATCATAAACAGTGACTCCTCTTTGTGAAACATGAATCGCAGAAAAAAACGTGGCATTTCAGAGCGGTGATCGTCTCATAAACTCACCCTCACACACACACACACACACAAAAGGCATGCAAATTATTTTCCATAAATAAAATAATTCTTACACAAAATAAACACTCGTGTGAAATTTCTCTCACAAAAAAAATGAACAAATACTTGCCAGAGCTATTTTAATCATGACACACAATCAAAAAAAAATTTTTTTATAAGCGTTGACACTCGTGTAAACAGACAAAAAACATAACTAGAAGAAATATAGGAAAATAAGAAATTGTTTTCTGCCTTTTTTGTTTAGCTGAAATGCTATATTTCTTTTCTAATTTAAGAAATATTATTAAAATAAATAAAATATAAAACAAAGTCTAATAATGTTAAAATGCACCCTAACTATTAATATAATTCAAACATAACATCAACTTTTTAATTGTAGTTTTGTTCACATTTATATATATATTTGCAATTGAAGCAAGTGTTAATGTGTGTTTTTGTGCTTCTCTGGAGATGTGTATTAGTTGGTTACCACCCATCTACACACACGTGAATGTGGCCATGTACTGTGTGAGGAGTGTGTTCCTCTCTCTGATAGTGCCCATGCTGGAACATACCTGGCGTGTGGACGAAGTAGGCCAGGTAAAGGTCCAGCTCCTTCACAGACACTCCGATGTGGTGCGGCTGGACGCACAGGCCGGGGTTGGTGCACTGTGGAGACTTGACCAGCCGCTCACCGTCCGTGCTCTCCAGGGGGCTGCCCTTGAACAGGATGACCATCACCAGGTCCAGCCGCCACACCTTGTCGGCCTGACGCAGGCAGTCGATGCGGCGGATCTTGCCCTTCTGGTCGGGGTTGGACAGCACGCAGCAGGGGGGCTTTTTGCCTGTGATGGTGAGCACAAAGTCCTCACGGAACTCGGGCCGGATGTCCTTGCGGAGCTTGGCCAGCAGGCGTGAGGCCCACTTCTGCTTAATCTCTGGCTTCTCCCCGAGAAGCTCATCCTTCACCGCACGCTCTTCCTCCTTGGACATGCGCTTCTCGTGCTTCTTGAAGTACTTGCGCTTGCGGGCCTGCAGGTTAAACCAGGTGTAGGCGAAGGCGCGGACGTGGGGCAGAAGGGCCTCGATGAAGGGGTGGAATTCATCCTGGACGAGAGAGGAGGACGGGGGGAGGGCGGAGGAGGAGAGGGAGGAGGGGGGGAGGCAGGAGGAGGCAGAGGAGAGAGAGGGGGAGAACGGGGGAGAGAAGGACGGGGAGAGAGGGAGTGGGGGTGAGGAGGGGAAGAGAGAAGACAGGCAGTTAGCACCGGCACGCAGCATGGAGGAGCGGCGCCTGCTCCGTGTGAGCGGAGGGAAAGAATGAGAGAGAGGCGCTAAGAGACTGAGAGAAAGAAAGAGAGATAGAGATGGGGAGAGAGGGAAGGATGCTTTACACTCTAACAGAGACACATCACACTGAAGGACACAAACACTGAACAACGCCACACTGACAGACTAAGGTAAGAGATGAAACGAGACAAGACTTTACTGCGTATGATAATGCTGAATCTGTCAAGTTAAAAATATGATCAGACTTACAAAACCAAATTAGTCCTAAATCTAACAAACTAAAAAACAAAGGAAAAACATTTGAGATTTTAAAAATCCCATTTTAAACTGTCTGTGTGTAAAAAGACAAGACTGAAACAAAATGTTACGTTTTAAGTACTAAATACCAGAAACTGAAACATTAAAAAAAGCACAGCTTCAAAAAATAAATTTCAGTGCATCTGTAGTCAAATTTTACCAAACAGTCACCGTCAAAAATATGCAAATAAAACAAAGACAACCAGTAGTTACCATTTCGCTCTTTCATCATAAATTCACTCCAGAGATTGCAAAGAAACTTTAAATGCAGAACCGGTGGAGTATTGTTGAGCGCTGGAGTACTGCTGTGAATATTGGGAAAAAAACAAAAGACCCAAACAGGAAGAAAAAAAAAAGACAGAAGCTTAAGATGTGTCCAATAAAAGCAGCAGGAGGGGGCGAATCTGACAGGCCAAAAAAAAAAAAAAAAGGCAGAGTGTAATACCAGCACAGGAACACAGGAGGTACTGGAGCAAGACCTGCGCAAGAGGTGCTGCTCAAGAGCACAACAGAAGTTTCACAATCTCTCTATCTAAATATTGTTCTTGTTTTGTTCTGTTTTTTTTTTTGTTTTTTTTTTTTGCATAAATTAAATAAAAGCAATGATGCAGAAAAAAAATCAAAAATCAAAACAAGCGTCTTTGTTTGTTTGCAAAAAAAAAAAATTTAAATTGTAGGAAAAAATGTCTTGATGAAAAACGACAACAAAATAAAAAAAATACATACACACACACCAAAAGAAAAAAAAAAAAAAAAAAGACTAGTTGGCAAAGCGGCACGTGCTATTGGTTCTAATCTGATCTGCATAGGAGTCACAGAGAGGGAGAGCTGGACAACAAGGAAGGAGGGGGTGGGGGGGTGCGGACGGAGGAGAAGAAGAAGAAGAAGAAGAAAAAAAACAAGAGGACCGACTAAATGTTGGAAGACTGTGCACGACCACTGGCAAACCCGAGTGCAGCTTCTTTTTTCTTTCCCCCTCTTTCTCTCCAACTCTGGCGCTCTCTGTCTCTCTTCCTCTCCACTTTCCGTCTCTAACCATTGACTGAGTCTGTGCCAACATGCAGAGGGCCCACCTATTTGGCACCGAGTCGCAAACAGCCCAGCCAATACGCACGCTCCCAGCGCTCAAAGGGAGGGAAGAGAGAGACATGGCACAGGCAGAAGCAGGGAGGTGG